>NW_008675914.1:38677-50737 GCF_000695815.1 Acanthisitta chloris
AAAGAACAAAACATTCAGTACTGTAAACCCCTTTCCAACCCTGTTAAAAATGAGAAAAGCAACCTATCTGCTGTAATGCATAAGAAAACTAATGTTTAGACACCAAGTATAAATCTGTGAAGGTGGTCAGCTTGGATTAACTGTGTGACTGCTATTAAAATCTGCACTGTTTTATTTGCCAAGCTGCTCCTCACACTCACTTTGACAGCACACTCATAAAGTAATTTTTCCTGGCTGTTAATGTAACCCTACAAGATGAGGACTACATAATGATGCAGGAAACATTTTCTCTGCAACCAGTGCTGCAGCTGATTTCAAGTGATAACACAAGGGAATTGCTTCATTTAGGGCAAAGAGTGAGCTCCTAGCACAGTCCGTAACTGATGGGAGATGACTTACGCATCTGAGATTCCCCCAGCACAATCCAACAGCAGCTCTGTGGCTCATTTCCCCTGTCTTTTTATGAAATTGCCTCAGAAATTATTCCCCAGATACCTCACTGTATCATTAGGGCTAGCAAGGACTGGACAACTTTTTTCCTGTGGAAATACAATCCCAGTAAAGTCAACATCTGTGCAAGTGCCATGGCTCAGACAGGCTCCAGCAAAGAATAGTTTTTACAGTCCCAGAATGGCACCAATCCGTGACTACATGAGCAGTCATGGTCGTCCATGTGCTTACACAGTGGCTTGTCAAATGAGCCTCTGATGGTGGGCATGAAGCACAAATCTTCCCCTTGAAACCTAGGCCAGCACTTGCTGTAATTTCCAATAACACAAATAGCCATAAGGAGGGAGCTGGAAAATGCACAGAGCATCATTCCTACATATAAGACACAGCATGACTGGATTTCCCACCTGAAGGCGTGATGTGTGAAAAGTAAACCAAAACCTTCTGCTGTGGTGCTGGACAGTGTATTAGTCAATCAAATATTTTGCTATCAGCCACATTACCAGCATGTGTGAGTAGCTTTCATGGTGATATTACTGTGCTGTATGTGTGCACACGACAAACCACTAAACAAACAAGTTCCACTCCCCAAGGTAGACACAAAACAAGCAGAGACAAAGGCAAAGTGATGAGCAGCAGAGCAAGGCTCAGAGATGTCAAGTGGCCCTTTAGCAAATAAGCCTGTTCAGACAACAATTAACCACATCCCTCAGTTTATCATAATATTAAACCCTAGTGAAGTGTACAAAAATGCCCCTATCTGTATCAGATGACTGCAACCACCTTATCAGTGAGTTTCAAAGAAACTCTCTTTCATGAAAGCTGAGAGATTTTACAGGGACTATAGTTGCTGAAATTTTGATATGCGCAGGCCAAACTCCCTTTTAGATGCACACCTGATATTTTTGATCTGAAGAAACCCAGATATTTTCATGTCACTATATAAAAGAATAGACTTGGTTTTATTTTAGTCTGAAACAAAAATAAATCTGGAAATGATGAAAGTTGTCGTGAAATGGAATTGTTATTTCTTGTGCCAACTATGATATCAAAGACAGGCAGCCATGGATCACGGATCACCGAGTAGTTTTCACATCTTCCATAAATCCTTATTGCAATGATTCACTCACAAATATTGACTCTGATTCAGGAATGCACTTAAATATGTTCTTTTGAAGTCAGCATCACAGAGCTGAACTCCTCTGGGGAGGTGCAAACATCTGGTTGTAGAAGTGTGAAGGGTAGTCACTGGGGGCTGTGTCAGCCAGATGATCTGATTTCCCTCTCACACAGAATTATGCAGACAGAGCATGTCAGGAACCCATGGATTTAACAGCAGTCACCGCACTTTTTCCCTTGAACAGGACTAAGTTGCCTACAATGGTTTCACAGCATTAGGCATCCTGGTCATGCTGTGGGATTTCTGCTCTCAGCTGGCTTCAAAATGTTCTGACATCTAAACTAACGGTTGATTATTGTCCTGATTTGAGGCCCTTTGCTTCACATGATATATACCATAATGCAAACTTCTCACCTATGTGCACAACCCTTAGCACTGATTCTGGTCTGAAAGCTGCCTTGGTGTGCCCTGGCCCTGCCAGCATCGTTAGAGACATGTGCCAAATGTGAGCTACAAATGCTCTTTTACAGAGAGTTCATGACAAATTCCAATCCTAAGGTTCAAATGGAGAAAAAATAATTTTGTAACTAGAATAATTAAGACAGACACGGTTCCTATTTAAGTTCTATACCTTGCAGAGGAGAATGTTTAGGCTTTTAGAAAAATAGATCTTTTTTAAATGGTGCCTGTTGCTTTGGCATGAAGTTGCACTGCCCATGTCAAGGTATTTTCATTTCCAAAGTTCAGCACGAAATCCCTGAAACTCATCAATTAATATTTTGCTTCCTTGGAAGCTTTCTTTGAAGATAATCTCTTTTTTGAAAGAAGTTCTCACCCTTTGAATCCAAGTGAAAGGGTTACCACCACAGCAGAATGGCATGAGATAGCACTTACAGGACGGAGACTTACAAATGCAGATATAGACATTTGGAGCTGTGTTACACACTGAGGAAATGGGGAGGTTTGATGCTAACTGACAGTAGCTGCTAAAATTCTTACCATGAATTTATGTCAGGAACACTGACGGTTTTGGTATATAATTCACACCAGGTGAATCTACATGAGTAACTCCCTACAGTCGGGCCAACTTGCAGCAAAATTGCTTAAACACTGTAAATATATTCCCAACACAGATACAAGAGGTATTTAAATACTTTTGCTGAGTTCCTTTATGCATTCTTTACAATGTGCTAAATAGAGCAGGGACGAGAAATGGAAGAAAAGATTATTTTCTATTTCACTATAGACTTCAAAGACAGAAGACGTATTTGTCCAGAAAAATATACAAATACATTCTCAAACGGAAGAAATTGGATAAGTTATCATCAAGAAATGTCAATAGAAAATCATGGCCTGTAATACCTGTGCTCTATCTCTTTAAACCAAAGAAGGCATCAAATTCAGCATTTTCAATACTCAAAATCGATTCTTTGGGGGGG
Source organism: Acanthisitta chloris (assembly GCF_000695815.1). Lineage (NCBI taxonomy): Eukaryota > Metazoa > Chordata > Aves > Passeriformes > Acanthisittidae > Acanthisitta > Acanthisitta chloris. Next base: position 41,687 of record NW_008675914.1, read on the forward strand.
TTGTTTGTCTCTCTTGTGCTATTCTTCTGTACGAACTCATATCTAATCACAGAATTCCAGTAAGTTCAGAAAAATCTAATAAAATTACGTATCATAAAAAGCTAAGAAAAATGTTCCACAAGTTCGTGATTTTTTTCCTTTTTTTCCCCACAGACTGCAGAACTGACTGATTTTATGAAAGGCACCAAAACACCACATCAATAGCTATCAAAGAGTTCCTACTGGAATAATTTCTAAACTGCCTTCCAAAATTGTAGGCTATAGGTAAAGACTAAGCAAAGCCTAAACATACAATCACAGCCACTGAAGAACCCTTTCTCTGCACACCTCATTTGTCCCTCCTAAGAGCAGTGGCTATTGCCACCCTAGGCTCTTTTGTTGTTGTTTGAAGACTTGCATGAAGTAGGCAATGCTGAAATGTTCTTAAAATGCCAAGTATCTGAATTTTTTAAAAAAAATAGTTCACGAGAGTTGAACATTCCAAAGATTTGATTATGAAATAAACCCAGCCATTAGCTGGAGATTTTCTGAGGGCTTTCTTCTTGTGCTCACTTGAGCAAACTCTGAGTGTTCCCCGTTAGACTCATGAACCTGGAGGGCAATTTGGTTATTTTCCATCAAGTTCTCTTCATCCTTTTGCACTGATGAACCACAAATTCTACATGAATACCTAAGTTGCTTCATCTGCCTCTGCTGGGCTGTGTTGTGACTGAAAAGCAAACAGAGGCCAGAGAGCCTCTGGCAGTTTTCACTTGACTGCAATTAGACAGACAATTTTCATTGCTGGGTGGGCAGTGGCCAACCAGCTTCTGGGTAAACAGCCATGGTGATTGACAGCAGAATCTCTGTTATTCTTGAAAAAAATATACTGGAAAAAAACCCCAAACAATAGCTCTGAATTGCAATTATTCCTATTGTCTGCCCAAAGACAACAGAGGGATGATCTGCTTTATTTTTGATCCTTTCCTTCAAAATTGCAGCAAGAAACCCATTATCTCAAAAAACGATTTGAAAGTCTCTGGAAAGAATCCAAATCCAATGTACCTTTCATGATGGGGAAAGTTTTTTTGTAAGAGTCCAGTGGGAAAAGTTGGGGGAAATGTTTGAAAAATCATTAAAACCCAAAAGCTTCTGAAACTCACTTTTTTGCATTGGTTAGGTGTTTTGCAAGCCTAGAACCAAAGGAGTAATTGTACAGGCCAAGACTGGAGCCAGGATCCTGATATTGCATCAAATATTCATACAGAGAGATGCACAGATTTGCCCAGGCATTATTTTTGTTCTGAAGGAAGCAGACCATAGACCACAGACCACAATTTCTATAGGGACTTCATCATCGTTTGGACTGTACTACTGATTGCTGAATGGACAGTGCCTGCCTAGCTACTCTGTAAAGTGCATATTTGTGTAAACAAGTATATTTGTATACTCTGTAAAAATATATGCCTAAAAAATAGAGAACAGCAAAGCCTGACTCCAGAGTATTGCTCGATATGATGGAAAACAGAGTCCTCTAGTGGCCTCTGCTTGCCATGATGTTAAAAGCAGTCAACAATTTAGGAAAGAAAATGAATGATCTCAAAACAGCCTTACAAGAAATAAATCTTAGTCCCAAGTTAATAATAATCAGAGATAATTTCCCCCATGGACGTCTATGAGATACATCAGTTCTGACTTTGGAAAAGAACTTCCAGAGCAGGATCACAGACACAGGACAAGTTGAGGAGAAACAAGTGAAAAAAGCAATTGATGTAAACTTCCCAAGAAGACCAAGGGAAGGGTGAGGAACTTTTGCCAAATCATATATTAAAGGAGCTAAGGAAAACATTCCAAGAGGGCAAGTTAAAAAATGGGATACTAGGGAGAGTGAACAAGACCCAGGGTACAGGTGTGCTGGCAGTGACACCTGCTTGCTGCCTATGCCAAGGTGACAAGATTGTAGGTCTTTCAAAAAAAAAAAAGAATGTAAATAATTTGGTACAGCAGATAGGTGAAATAGGTGTGTATGTGTTGGTGCCACCTGTGTAGTCTTAGCTTTATTCAAGCCAAGAATTCACCTATGTATACAAAAAATATAAAATGAATATTCCTCCATTCACTTCACAGGAATCTAAATTATATCTCTTGATTACAATAAATTAATAAAATGAAGTTTCGTAAAATAATCCACCCTTTCTCTGTAGATGTTAAAATTCCTTAGTAGAATCAATAAATACGCAAATGGCACCACAGAATTCCTAAATTATACAATATATATCCTGACATCTGCTCTATACAGTCCCAGATCTTAAGCAATCCTTTGGCAAAGGTACATAACCAGCCATAAAACCTGGCAAACAGCAGCTTTTAAGAAAGATTTGTGTGGTCTTCGTACCAGACAGTTCCCAGCACTGCCATTAAAGGCTTATCTTGGGAAAGCACTTGGAAAAATCTGCTCTCCCTTTAAAGAAGAACCTCATCAGTCAGAGCTATAAGGGTCATCTGTCATGACCATCAGCTTCCCTCTCTCTCGAGCATACTTCTGCAGAGTTAGAGGATAAAAAGATAAGTTCCATATGGAAAAATTCCAGGGTCAAACATCTCCTGGCTCTATTTGTAGATGGCACGTCCAAGTCTCTACCCCTACATTTGATTTTCCTTCTCAGTGCTGTCATGGCTTTTATCAGCTTTATCACTTGTAGTTCACACACCTGTCACAAAAGTATTGCTGAACTTAGTGACAGACATAAAGTTTGCAAAGATCCCATCTTTCATAGAGCAGGGAAAATTATTTCCTTTGAACATGCTGTCAGCCTCACACGAGAGTATGGATTAGCGCAGAGTGCTTGAACCAGTATTTTGTTTCATATTTTGACATGTGCAAAATGATTCCAAAACCCTGAAAGCTGCTGGTTTTGAACCAATGTAGAGCTGCAATCCCAACAAGCCTATGGAAATACAACTCGGGAGGTAATTTCAGACAGCAGTGTCTAACAGGCAAAGATGTACAATAACCTGGGACGAAAAATGCTATGAAAAAGGTTAACCTAAGAAATGCAGGAAGGCAGCTAAAGTTTCACAAGGGCAGCTGTCTCCTGCTGTTTCTGCAGCAGGCATGACAACTACAGTCCCAGACTCCTTCTTCTAAACAGGAAAGGAGTTTGCATTTGGAAGAACAAAATTCTAAATGCTGTTGTGCTATCACCATCATGCCCCCCCAACTTCCCAAGGGACCACAGTGGTCTAAATTGTGATTGGTCCTTCAGACTCAGCAAGAGAATTACTATCTGTGATGACAAGACACAATTTGTGGTGCAGCTTTGCTGAGAAGAGCTCCTGCTTGTGAGGCAGAGCAGGGGGCAGAGCATGAACACTATATGGATCAGCCCACTAGTACTTCATTCAAACAGTAAGACATGCTCTTTGTGGACTATGAGTCCAGTGGAAATGGTGGACATCACAGAATCATGGAACGATTGAGTCTGGAAGGGACCTCTGAAGGTTATCTTGTTCAAGCCCCCTGCTCAGACAGAGCCACCTAGAGTAGGTTACCTAAATGAGGAGTAAAGCTTACTTGTGGCTTGCAGAATGACTGTAATTTCAGCCAGACACTATCCACATTGGAAGGAAGACTTGATCAGAAATAGCCCTAACTTTTAGTAATAGTAATAGCTGTACTGAACCTCAGTTTCATGAACAAAGATGATCAAGAAGGTAAAGATGGGACATTCTCCTGCAGACCTTCTGTGTTACAGTCACTCAATATATATGTACCTGGCAAGAAACAGAGATCTTTATGATTTTGGTGGCTGAAAAAATGTCCCTAGTGACTGCCACAGAAAAACACACCTCTGCTGAAAGAACTGAGGGGCTCAGCAGCCTCCGGCATCACTAATCCTAAGGTCTGCTGTGATTCAGAGTGGGATCCTGACCCAGCAAATGTGCAGCTCTCCAGAGACAGCACTGGGCAGTGGTGTGCCACCTGAGGGTCCTCCTGTGGAGCCAGGCATGGGCATCTCTTTTGTCTCCTGAGTCTTCAAAAGGCATTTGACAAGGTAAGGTGCCGGAAGATGGATCGATATACAACATTGATTGTTGTGTATGCATTGATCAAACACAGCTCATGACCTCCTCTCCACTGTGCTAATGTTGCTATTTTTCAAGTGACTGGCCAAAGTCAGGGCCAAGGAAAAGAAATTGTGCTTTTATTCCATTAAAGAACACATTCAGGAAAATAAACTAGATTTGATGAGTTATCTGTTTTGAACTAGTCAAATCCCCACACCAGATTGACAATCATATTTCTATCCACATTTCTAATGACAGGAGACAGTTTATGATGTTTGGTTCTGCTGCTGCTTTCTAATGGACAAGTCACAGTACCCTTCTAAATGTTAGCACACATCCCCATCTTCCAAGTGGAGTCAAGAAGGACAATAGGATCTAAGAGCATACAAACATCTGAAAATAAGAAAAATAATGGTTTCTAGATGTGACACTCTGATGTAGTATGACTGGAAATGTCAAGTGCATTTTAGTCACTGATGGCTATAAAAAAACAAATACACTCAGTGTTCCATGAGATGCATTTGCTATTTGCATTATTCAAACATGGTTATTTTCCAGGCTGTTTCTACAACTTCAGCTCCTGGTTGTGTAACCATCTGCTAACACGGCAAGTGCAGAAAAGTTTTTTGTTCTCTCTCCCTCAGCAATTCAAACAATAAACTTTGTCTAGCCCGGTTTTCCTTTTTTAATGTTCAGCCCCTATCTCCCACAAGGTCTGTCTGCCTCTGCTCTCAGTAGAGGTGGAAGGGGTGACATCTCTCTCAGTCCCTGTCCCATCAGCCTCCTGCAGGCAAGGCTATTACATAAAACAACAGGTGATTATTTTAATACAAAGAACATATTTATACAACAGGTTTAAAAGCCTACATCTGTCTGGCCAGAGCAGGACAGCAGCTGCCAGTCATTGCTTAAAGACACCAATTTCTCAGTCATGGTGGATTCTCAAAACAGAGCTAGAACAGAGTCCACAATATATTTAAAGATAATGCTTACAATCCCAGAGCAATTTTTGAACACAAATGTCTAACACTGAACACTTAGTTCTTCATTGAAGCAGCAGAAGGTGCTTGTGCTCAGCACTGTTTGGATAAAACCAAATCAGCAAATCAAATGTTCTAGTGAACTCCTCATAATTTAGACGTACCACTAAATCTTTCTGAAGACATAGCAGTATCAGTCCATGCAAGCAGCTGCCCTGAAAAGAGTGTGTTTTGTTGGTGTGACCATTTTCTTCACCCTTCCTACTGATCATTTCTTGAGGTAAATGAGACTGTGGTGCTTTGCTTTAATCAGCATGGTCTGTGAAAATCCAGGACACTGGATTTGATGACCCCATAGGTTCTTCCCAATCCCATATTCCTAATCATTTTGAGGAAGGTAATGTGTTCTTCCATGTGCTTATGAGGTCCTCTCATAGACTTAATTGAGTGTGTGGGCATAATCCAAATGCAAGTCATAACCATAACAATTTAATTAGAATTATTAAATCCAAAGAGCCAAAAGTACTTAATTAAATAAGCAGCTTGGTTTGTGAGCACAGAGACATGCTTCAGATCACTGCAGTCATAAGATTCTCACTGTGCAAAATTATGAGCTGTTGTTTGATAACAATCAATAGAATAGTCTACTGAATAAATACCTTCTGACTTGTTTTCCAAAACATCATACTGGTCCCAGTAGTGCACCAGACAGATGTAAATAATGATGCAATTGTGCTTCCACAGTTTTGCTTTTAGTGATATCTAAATAACCACTGACATGACTAGACAAAAAGGGAAGACAGGGTAGTCTGTCAAATCTCACAGGTAATTGTCACTGTAACCTGTACATAGGGCTGTGTCTGCCAGTGCTCCTGCCCATGTCACTTGTGCTCATAGCACAGCTTTTTTGTTTGAAGTTCACCACAGCTTCCACCCAGTTCAGATACACAGATGGACATGTAGCAGATGGATGTGTCCCACTGAGTCTACACTGCTTTACAGGGCCAAGGACTGAAAATATGCATTTACAAGTTAGTACTAGAGATGACAGGTTAGGAATCCAAAACACATTATATACAAGGCATTGCAGATCTCTCACAAGTTTGATTCCGATTACTGGGTTTGGATTGGGTTCCTGTGGGAATAGTTTCATGGTCCTTTCTAATCTTAAACATGTATTGCTCTTACTCAGTGCTAATGAAGTCAATGTAAAGTCTTCCCAGTTCTCATGTGGCTTTTGGATCACACATCTACAACTAATGTGCTACTAAAAATAAACAAAACCAGGTATAATTCAGAGCCAATTTCTAGTCACATATGTACAGTGACAATCTTTGGCAGCTGTGTGGAAAGTAATTCCTTAGCATGTGTCCATACCTCAGCAGTGCCTAGCTCTGACATGCTCCTTGGGAGTCTCCTCTTGCTGCAGCAAGGTCCACAGGGCAGCTCACCAGCCTGAAGTCTTGGTAAACCACACTAGGATCATGAGCTGATGCTGTGAGCCTCCCAGTCCTGACTCCTTGAGTGCCTACTGTTCTGTGAGCACATGCAGCCCTGTGGATTCCCACTTAAAGCTCTTGTCAGCTTGTGCTTTGAATTAGGTGAGGGTATCCCTCCCTTGAGGCAAAACTGTTCACATTCATTTTCGGTAAAACAAGAACTTGCTTTCTGTGGCTGGACTTAATTCTGAACCTTTCAGAAATATGCAAATGACATGGAGCCAAACTGTCACCCATCCCTCAGAGGAAGTCCTCCAGAGAGCACATCCTTTTCCCTGGCCTTCTGACAGCAAATACAGCCACGAGCAGCTGGCACTAGCCTTAGCCTGCTTGGAGCATACGAACCACACTAACACCTCCTTGCGTGGTGCATGGTGTAGGCTAGTTTCAGGGAGAAGTTTCACCTGCCACAGGACCGCAAAGGCAGTGGCACAGCCCTGGGCTCTGATGGCCCTGACAGGGCACACATGACTGGCAGGTGCCTTCAGACATGCTGGAGGCTGCCCAGGGGACATGCTACAGCAAACAGGAAAACATTTAAGGGGTGCATTAGAAATGAAACATTTCCAACACATTTAGGATGAGTGAAGAGGGCCACGAGGCATGGATTTTCCATTTGCTACTCTCTCATCCCACAACTTCCTTTCTGTCTTTCCCCATGTTGTGCCTCAAACTATTTGGTGAGCTGCATTGCCCCAAATGCACCACACACGTGTGGTGTCCATGTATATACGTACACACATACAAAAGCTACACAGACCCAACAAAAACTCTGACCGAAATATTCCCAGAGGCTCATTCCCAGCTATTCACCCTGCGAGCAGCAGATGGCATCCCTATTTCCATTCCTGTCTCCGCCGAGCTCACACTGCAAGGCAGCTCTTTCCCACTCCTCCACCCCACAGCATGCACAAATCCTGCCCTTTCCCACCTCTCCTGGGTTTTTGGTGCTACTCATCACTGCAGGTAACTGCCAGGTAAACTCAGCCTGCCCACAGTGAAGTCTGCTGTGGTCCAAATGAAGCTTTTTATCTTCCACAACGTAATGCTGTGACTACCTGAGTTTGGTAAAATCACTGCCCATGGTGAAAGACTGAATGTAAATGTCTCATGAGTGGACAAACAGTCATGGCACAGCTGCTTCCTCAGCCAAAGAAACAGTGGGCAGAGGAAGGCAGTTCACACTCCCTGTAGAAAAGGCTATTTCCAACATGAATTATCCTAAGCCCAGTCCTTTCAGTACTGCAGGGCTTTAGGCTTACTCACTTTGAATTTATTATTTGTCAGTAGTAGTCAGCCCTTGCTTTATAGAAACTTTGAACCCTGCTCTTTGGTGTCAATCTGTGTTGTTTTCTTCCTTTGAAAGAAGAAAAGTGTCCTGTATGATATGTCTTAGATTGGTAATAATTTCTGAGTGATGTTTTCCTGCAAAGAAAACAAGCAATTGTCTACATATCTCATCCTCAGCCCTTCATGTATTTCTCCTAGTACAGTCACTTACACATGCACAGAATACAAAGGAGAATAAAAGGGTTTGCTGTTTCTTCATGCAGATGTATATGAAAATACAGAAATTATGCCTGGGAAAGAGAAGCAAATCCTCTTTCTAGGGATTAGGGCCCACATTTCATTACCTGCTTTGTGCCCTGCTTCTGCTAGGTGCTGATAGAGGCAAACTTTGTCCAATTCAGTTCAAATGCAGAAAGAAACAAAAATAATTTCAACTTTTCCCTGCAGTCACTGTAGTATTTTCCAGTAAAATTATGATTTCTATTTGGTTTTTAGATAGGAGAGCAAAACTGAGGAAAACTCAGTTGTAACTTTCTGTCTTGACTGGATGCCCCATGTTGTGAGGTTCCTGGCAAATAAAGCCTCTGTGCCAAAGCATGGGAAGTTTTCTATAACCAGAAAAAAAATATTCAAGAGAAACAATATTTATTTTCCACACTCCATTAGTAGCCCAGAAGCAATTCAAGCATGTTACTAGAAACTGAACCCAGCTAATTAAAAAAAATGTTCCAAAGCTACACTGATGTGTTTTGCATCTGGAGCTGGCTTCTGCAAATAAACATACACAAAACCAAGGACAAATCACAATAAATCTAAGCAGACAGGTACAAGCAAATTGGTCTGTGGAAGTGACATGTCTCTCTGCTTAAATGTCTACTGCAAATCCCAAGGAGACGTGGTAGGATTTAATCTAATTGGGTTTGCCACTTCCCTGCAGCTTAATGTGAGAATAACAGCAATTATATATGACTGTACTTAGCTCAGTACCAAAAATCCATTTATTAGGCTATTAGAACCTGTAAAAAACAGGGGTTTGAGATCATTTGGATATGCTGGTTACACACTTGGCCTGGTAGTTGTTTTGTGGTTACAGGTTCCAAATTACTGCTGATGAGGTGGTGGTAGAAAAGCAGATGCAGTTAAACATTTGAATGGATGACTTAGAAAGGTTTTCTTCTCGCTTCAGAATCCATAATGGCACCTTATATGTTGGCTCTGTGCTCCACAAATCTCAT
>NW_008675914.1:50773-62147 GCF_000695815.1 Acanthisitta chloris
TTCAGAAATCTGTTCATCATAAAGCAAAGCACTTTTGCATGTGTGAGGCCCCACAGAGTTGGCACAGCACGGCATAGAGATGCAAAAAGAATTATGTTTAACGCCAGCATTATGGTGCAACGGAGGGAAGAGCCTCTAATCTCCTAGTCCTGCAGCATTTGAGAGGGTGCAATTAGCAAGAAATGCAAGAAAAGCCATTGGGCCATTCAAAAAAGAAAAGTCATTTCTCCACTCTCCCACCTGTTCAGTCCACAAGCAGAGCAGATGACTAGTACACTCACCATGGAGCTCAGCATGATGAAGCTGCAAAGCCTTGTCCTTTAAGCCTTTGTCAGCTCACATGACCATCATAAAACTCTTCTTGCCAAACAGATGTTTGTAAATGAGGTAGTAAACTCTCACAATTCCATTTTTTCTAAACCACAACGATTTCTGGGATAAAGGTGGATTTCCTTTGAAGTCTGGAAAACTTCACCTGTAGCCATAGTCCCTCAATGTTCACCCAGTGGGGGCAAACCAATAAATGGTTCCTTCAGCTCATCCATGTGTGCCTGACTGTGGGAAGAGATTCATGGACTGTTTGTGACCTGTCAGACACCATTCAAGAGGTATTGGAGCCATATTCAGCATGCAGAGTTGTCCTAGGAAACCAGCCTTAAAATACGTGATACTTATATCTGGCACCTGGGATTATGAAGACTTGATTTTGCTCCAAATATACCGAGTGGCAAGGTGACCATGGAGACAGCTGCTGTGAAAGCAGTTTTATATGCCCTGTCCAATCCAACTTTCCTGGTAGCTGAGATGCTGATAACCTTGCAAAACAGTTTGTGTTACCCATAATTTTAAAGAGATTTCTCTTTCAGTGGCTCCACTCTGATCCAAACAGACAACTATCACAAATTAACGTAATTCCACCCAACTCTGCCCGAACCAGACACTTCAACAATTACCTGCACACTGAAATTCAAAGAATGTTAGTTAAGGTCCCTGTCCAACTGCTGCAAAACACCACTGTGACAATCTCCTCTATAAAGTGAATAAATTTAAACCTAGTTATGGGCATTATTTTTTTTGCAAAAGAACAGAAAACAGAGAGGATTTTTTGGCAAAGTCATTGTCCTCATTGCTCTCATTGCAGCACCACGAGCACGAGTGGCAACTGCTCTCACCAAAGGCAGAGGCAGCCTGAACCATTCTAGTTTTCTCCTGCCTTAGGATTGCTTAAAAAGGTTATAATCAATTTAATTACCCCGAATGACATCTAAAATGAACCCACAGTTCAAGTTAACAGCTGTCAGGACTGGCTCCTGGTTTTGAAGTCAGTTTTGTCCCCACATATCCCCAACCCTATCCTCACTCTTAAGCAGAGATGGCAGCGACATTAAGCACAACCTGCCAGCCTTCTGCAGGGCAGGCAAAGCTGTGTTCCTGAAGGAACTGGTCCCTGTCTCCTCCTAGGCAAAGGTTTCAGGCAAAGTAGGAACACTCCCAAATCAGGACAATGAGCTGCTGCAGGCCAGGTGCCACCCGGCTCTATGGATGGGTGGGCTATGCAGGAGCAAACACTTGATCTCTATTTTCATTCTTCTGTAGAAAAGCTGGTAAAATCTTACTGGGAAATAGAGGCTATTTTTCTGCAGGGACCAGATTATGGTGGTGAGGTCTTACTTCTGCTCACCTGCCCCACAAAAGTGAAGAGGTACACATAGATGTGTATGCCTTTTATGTCAGCACAGTCCCCGGGATTCCCTGAGAGAAATGCCAGGTTCAAACATCTGAATGTGGTAGGTGAAGCTACCCTAGCCCTGGGCAAAAAGTGGTTTGGGGAATACTCACCTTGATCAAGCTAAGCCAAGGGCAGTAAAAACTTACACCTTCTGAGGTAACTATTTAATCAAAAGTTATGTTTAACATGTTCATATCAGAGACTCTTAAGCTAGTAGGAGGGAGATGACCAAGTATTTCCTCTGAAAACCTTTAAATTGTAACTCAAATGGGGATATACTAAAATACATCTGACTCCTGACACATCACACAGCATTACATTTAGAGACACAGAAATTATCAGTATGGGATCTCAAATGGCTGCAGTATATCACACCACAATGAATTCACTGCACTACACAACCTGACGCCACATGACAAAGTGTGACAACTGATCTGTATTACTTAGGAGAGATTGTCGAGATGTGCTGAATATTTTCTAAACTGCTATCAGAAAACATATGTTTCCAAGGGGTAATGATACAGTGGGTCTGAATAACTCATAAAAATTATGAATGAAGTGTTCTCACCTTCATTTGACCTTTTTTACTTCTCCAGCAGACAGAGCTAAATGTGTAGCACACCAGAATGCATCTGAAGATGAGACAGATGATAATAAGAAGCTGTTAAGAGATGCTCACTCCGCTGGCTCTATTAGTTCAGCTTGCTTGCACAGAGAGAATTTCCCTGCATGTGTGAACATGAGCATAGATCAATAAAGAGAAATATCCAGGCTTGTCCTTTCTCAGCCTGAACTCCTCAAAGCAAGCTGCACACACAATCCAATGCCTTGTGGAAGGCTGAAGACAGGGGTTGTGCATAAGGAGCCATGCAGAAAATGTGGTGCTCTTCTCCCTGCACAGAGCATCTCCAGCACCAGCTGGGAGCACTCACTCTACCTTTGGCTGAAGTCACACTGCGAAGGTATCTGGATGCTTTCACATGCTTTTCAGAATCAAGAGGAGAGCCATACCTGGGCACCCTTAGAAGCACCTATGGGGCACAAAATATAGAAAAAGATACTTTGGTCACACAAAAAAAGCATGTTCTGTCCATAGGAAAGTAATTGGCAGGAATGGTATAAATGCAATCAGCCTGTCACAGGATAGGAGGAGTGCTTCAGTTTAAGGCTTTACAACCTGTCTGCTCACTCCTCACATCTGTCAGTTCTTTATTTCCCATCATCACCTGTGGGTATTGAGTCTTTCACCACATCCTGTGTGCAGGATTTGGGCATTTGGGAATGGTTCGTGGACTAAGAGCATTTGTTAGCTTTGGGAACCTTCTATCCCTTTCTCTTGGATATATCTGGGTCAGGTAGTCAACTGATTTAACTGCCGGTTTATCCCAGATAAAGCTCTCAAAGTTATTTTCATTTCTGCAAATGTATGATCCAAGACCAACTAGAGACCAGCTGGGAGCTATCTCCAGTGGTCACTGGGATTCACAGCTTTGATGTGCCTGTGGCTTTCTCATATCTTTGACATTAAGGCCTAGGGCGCTTTTCAGGGCATAGATTTTCTGAGGCATTTAACAGTCTCCTTGTCTTATTCTGCTTCACCTACCTCATTCTCATGCCAAAGCCTGGGGCATGATAGGCATGAAGAATGTGCAGCGTTTTGTCACTGAGAAAGTAGGTTTCACATGCTCTGCTAAACAATCTCAACAGATGCTGCTAAGAAGGCTGAAAAGTGATTTTCACAAAGCTATAAATTTCCTTGCAGTTCAGCCTGTGGTCTCCAGGCAGAGGCAGAGCTACGCACAAACCAATGAATAGAATTCGAGTCCACACCAGGAGTTCTCAGAGGAACTCAGATGGAATTACATTTGGGGAGTGAGGGTACACAGAGCAGGTACAGGGCTAAGCATGGTGGAAGGGATAAGTGGGCGACGACCACTGCTGAGTACAAGGGCTCTTCTTGAAGGGCACAGTCAGACACGTATTACAGCCACTTGGGGACACCCATCTGCTTTCTCCCACCACTGGCTTGTTCCTGAACACCTTGAAGCAGCAGGGAGGAGGCAGGAAACAGTATTAATGACACCTATCAACTAATTGAAGCCGTGCAGGGGAGTCTGAACAGCAAACATGCTGCATAAGTGCTAAGCCACTGCAGATGTTAAAAAGGCACAAGGTAAAAAGGAGACAATTGCAAACGGGTGTGAGTGAGCATCAAACACAAAGGAAGTTGTAATGAGAGCAGGAGTGTGAAGAGTGACAATTCAGCATGGAAGAGATAAAGATGGAACAAGAATGGGATCAAGAGAGAGCGCACAGAAAGGATGGGGAGGAAGAAAAATTTGAAATGGAAACGATGAAAATGGAATATGATTTCCAGAGGGAAAGAATAAGGGTGAATGAGGGTCCTACTGGGTCAGCCCATGCATATTTAGTCAGTTATAATAAGGTAAAATTGCTTCCTCATTACAAAGAAGGGAATGATGTTGATATGTTTTTGCAGTCTTTTAAAAAACTGTACAGAACTTATAATTGGTGCGAGAAGGCATGGGCAGCACAGTTCAGACCTTGTGCAATGGGAAAGCCCTGGAGGCCTGTGCCAGGCTGGTTGATAATGAATGCCGTGACTATCAAATTGTGCAGGGAGCTTTCCTGAGAAGGGATGAGGTTGACCCCAGAGACCTGCAGGGTTACACTTGGGTCTCCAAGGAAAGGATCTGATAACTCCTTTCCTGAATTGGCTGTAGAAATGACAAATTTATTTAACAGGTGGATAGAAGGTGAAAAGACATCTGTATCTGTTTCTTTTTTCTATTTTTTTTAAATGATGAAATTATCTTGAGGAACAGCTTCTAGAAGATGTTCCAAAGGATTTGGAAGTCTGCTATACAGAAAATCCTTCTATTAAAATTTTCAGTGTATTAGTCAGAGCAATGTTTTTATATATATCCACAAAACAAGAGAGAAAACAGATGGGAATCCTACCTATTTCCACAAAGACTCACCCGTTCTTTCAGAAAGAAACAGAAATAAACAATACAACAGCCAAAAATCTTACAAGCCACACTGTTACTTCAGGAACATCATAACAAAACAAATCTCATTACATCATATATGCAGAAAGCACAGATATGTCATGGAATGTGGCTGAAGAGATCAGTTGTCATACTGTACTTCTGCATAATACAAATGAACTGTAAAGGAGTTTTACAAAAGCAAGTTCAGATACAGTTTGTTAAAAGACCCTTAGTGGAAGCACTGACACCAGCCTGTTTCCAGAAGGTGAGCTAGCTTGTTCCTCCTGGAAAGCATTACCCAAGATGCATCTACATTCCAGCTTGCATTACCATTTCAAACAAAGCAGGAAGTACTGAGAAGTGACTGAAATATGAGACAGATGTTTTTCTCTGCTTTCTGAAATATTTACTAGTTGCAATGAGTCTCTAAAATTCAAAGTTGACTCAGCTACTGCATTCCCAAATTCCTTCCAGACTCTTGACTAAATATCCTCTCTGACTGGCAATGTCATGTGGCTTCCTCTAATGCTTCCCTCAGCACCTTCCCCTGCAACACCTGGGACAGCAGCCCTCCCTGTGAACCAGCACAGCAGGCCTAAGGCAATTGCTTTGCACTAGGCTCTGCAGCCAAGGCTGAAACCAAGAAATTTGCTGTCTTCAATGTAAATTTCTTTAACTTCTCCTCTTTCAGTATTAATCTTTCCTTCATCTTTTTAACTCATCCATTTTCTCATTTACTTCCTAATACTCTTAACAGAATATCCACTGTACTTTTTACTTACCTCTGACCATTCTATCTTCAAATTCCCTCTAAACGTGCCTGCATTTACAGCCCCCTTACTGCTAGTATCATTTTGGCCTTCATTTAATTTGAAAATTTTAATTTTCTGGATAGGTTTTGCACCGATACTTTCCTGCATTTTGATGTATGAAGAATTTCTGCTTCTGTTTTAATTCCTATATAAATGTCCTCTACCCCTTTTAAGGATTTCAGTGGAAGAATTACCACCACTTACTCACATCTCCTTTTCCTCTTTGCACAGAGATGTTCACCTTCAGACACCTGTCACAGCACAGACTGGAGATAGGACAACGGGGCTCCACTGACATCAAAGGGAGCAGATGTGGGCTTGAACACTTCCCTTCAGCACCCACACTTGTATATGATCTATCCTACTTCCTATATGTGCTACTTTCCTGGAAATGCATGGCGTAGAGATGCGAAAAGCTTTGGGTAATGTACACATCAAAAGAACATTTAATGAGGCAGAAAACTCATATTTGCATTGCTCATGAAAATGTACTTGCAGGACGATGTGATAGTCCATATTTGATGGTATTCAGGTTAGTGGTAGTGATTCTTTTGCCAGACTGTTTCCTGGAATAAAGTGTAAGAGTCCAGCTGGCAGAATGCTGAAACACGTGAGCGTAAAAAGGGGTCTCTTTAGGATGGCCACTGCCTTTTTACTTCTGTCATCTTTAATGGAGCTTTTGTCTGTAGATCTCAAAGTACTTTTACTGAGAAGCAAATACCTTCTACACTTGGCAAACAGAGAAACTGAGGCACAAATTGGCTTACACAAAGTCACACAGCTCCAAAAAGTCCCATAACTTTGTTGTGCAAAAGCTTTATCTTTGGTGCAAAACCTGCTGTTGAATATACCCATGATATCTCAGCCCCAACAGACAGAAAAATCCTTAAGAAAAATAGTGTAAGATCCCAGCATGTCCAGCATAGTGAAGTGGTTCTGCCTGATATCAGCTCATGAGCTGCCTCCTGATTGATCATCTATCCCTTGCTGTACAGCTAAAAGCTTCACAATATGTGTTAACTGTGCTGGTTTTGGCTGGGGCAGAGTTAACTTTCTACACAGCGGCTAGTATGGGACTGTTTTGGATTTGTGCTCAACACAGGGTTGATACTATAAAGATGCTTTTGCTATTGATGAGCAGTGCTTAGGTATATCCAAGACCTTTTCTGCTTCCCATACTGCCATGCTGGCAAGGAAGTTGCAGTTGTATGGGAGTTTGGGAGGAGAAACATCTGGGATAGGTGACCCAAAATGACCAAAGGGATATTGCATACCGTATGGCATCACGCTCAGTGGGAGGAAGAAGGAGGAATGGGGGGGACATGTTTGGAGTGTTAGCATTTTTCTTCCCAAGTAACTATTACGCATGATAGGGCCTGCTCTCTTGGAGATGGCTAAGCACCTACCTGCCCATGGGAAGCAGTGAATTGATTCGTTGTTTTGCTTTGCTTGTGTGTGGGGTTTTTGCTTTCTCTATTAAACTGTCTTTATCTCAACCCATGAGTTTTCTGGCTTTCACCCTTACTGGCTGCATGGGGCTTGGCTGCTGACTGCAGTTAAAACATGACAGTTAACTAAGAAAACCTTTGCTTATGCACTGTGTTAAGCTCAGAGCAGCTCACAGAACAAGTTCAGGGAAAGCATGTGCTGTTCAGGATTTAAAGCAAGGTTCAGGTGCTCCTGTGGTTTGGGTGTGAGCATTAGAGCTCAACATAACAAATAGGGGGTTATTTTAATCTTCTATAACTGCAGGAGATTCAGATTTTAATTGACTTCTTCCCTCCTGAACTCATCTCATAAAGTGCGTTAGGTATATCTGTTGAGTAAATAGAAGACAATAATATGTTTAAATGTCTGTCTAGAGAGTTTATTCCACCCAGAGCTGAAAATCGATACAGCTCAGAGAGACATCTTTTGTTAATATAACTTTTCCTTTCAGCATGTTTCTAACATGTTTAATATTTTCCAGTGTTATTTTGCTGGCACTAAAAGCCCAAGCCTTGTCAGCAGGTCCCTGAACAGGGACTCCTGAGATCTCTATTCTACTCTTGGAGCCAGTTTTAACATCTTGGGCAACTAAGAACAGCTCTCCAGGCCCCTATATCCATTCCCAGGCATTCCCTTTTGGGCCTTGTTCCTGTAAAGATGTATGCATGTATTTCATTGTATAAACTATGAAAGTATTTAGTGAACTACATGACTGTGAGCAGTTCAGTGACTTAAAGTTACTAAATTCAGCTTATGAATGTTTGTAAAATGCAGCTCTGGATTGTGCACTCTCAGATTGTGTTGAATTGTCCTAATTTGCCTATAAATGTGATATTTCCAAAGCCAGCCTACCTGTAGCACCCCAAAAAGAAGTCATCTGATTTTGCAGACTAGAATGCCAAAAATACCAGAGAAATTAACCAGGTATGCCTCGTCTCAGGAGAATTAGGGAGTCCCTTGAGCTGTCAGCAGCAGGTGCCTGAGCAGGAATTCTCAAGCCTCCACAGTCAGCTGAGTCAGTCTTCTTTAGCGCTTCGGGGACAGTGGCATTTGTGGTGCTCTTTTCTGACCTCAGAGTTAGATTTCAGGCTTGAGGTTGGGCAGGGAGGGAAACTTCAGGTGAATTGCATCTGTCCCTGGGCTCTTACAAATAGCCTAAATTTACCCCTCTGGACTGAATACTGACAGGCTGAAAATATACGTTGGAAAAACACTCTCCATTTCCCCCCCAAATCAGCCTATAAATAACATGTGTGGTCCAAAATGTCCCTGATCTTACCTCGGGAATAGATGCTGTGGTGCAACAGTGACAACAACAAAGAGAGGGGAATTGGTTAAGTACTTTGGGGTTTAAAATCTGTGCCCTGAACAGTAAATTTTATGGCTGAAAGTGAGTCTTCTATAGCCTCATTTATTATTGCAAAAATGATTGGAACTGGGGACCATGACACTATTACCTGTTACTGCAGATTTATTGAAAATTAGCAATTCCATTTATATCTATGAGATTTCAGGGATTATTCTGTTATAGACTAGAAAACTGATAGATTTATAACACCTGCGAATCTAGTTGTACCAACTAATAGAGCAAGTGAGAAAATTTAGAGGTTTGTACTCCTAAAGGAGTTAACCTTTGGATAAAGAAACATTTTTCAAGTAGCATCTGAGAAATTATTGGATTCATAAATTCTTGCTGCCATAGCATGAAAAATATTCATTTCCTGAGTTTTATATTTTTGTTCAGGAAAGATACAGAAAGTAAAACTCAGTACAAAAATATTTCAGTCCACTCAGAGCCCTGCTGTAATTGCTACTGTACCTTTCGTTAACCCTTTGGCATATATTGGCAGAGTTTGCCTGAAGCAAATTTTCAAGGTATGTATCTTCTAAATTCATTAACACTGTATTGACTTGAGTGAATTTGATCTAACTTTAATTTTGATTTCTGTGTACTCGCTGGACGGCTTAAAAATTGAACCAAACCTGCAAAGGTATTAAATTCGCATCAGGATGTTGGGAGTTCTTTTGGTTGCATTTCTTTTTTGTTTGTTTGTTTTTTAATATGTGAGATCTCTGATTGTGGATGAGCTTGTATAACATAGCTATTACTTGTGCATGGCTGTTTTATTATTGATTATCACGGAAACTGGAGAACTGGCAAACAAATATGCAATTCATCTATGAGTATAAGTATATGAGAAAAATCTAATGGGGCCCCAGCTTCTGAGTAATGTGAGAACAGTGATCATTGTATACCTACACAAGGCAATTAAAATCCATCACCTAATAATGTAAAACACCCATGGTGCCATGTTCTTTTACTCAATACTCTCTAATACCCAGTGTTGAGGCCTGTTAAGGAGGTAGCTGGGCCTGCTTCAAAACTCAGCTCTGCTGAGGAAAAACATTATGACCTCGTTGGGACTACCCCAGTTTCTCTTATGGGAACAGAGGTAAGAATCTATTTCACTGATTTCAGCTGGCAAGTTGGAAGAATTCAGGCTTGGACACTGGACTGTAAAGATTCACTTTTCTTATTATTAACTTTTTGCTATTTTTGTCCAAATTACATATACAGATAAACAGATTTTTTAAATTACTTTTAAAAATACTTCAGGGTTTTATATATCATAAAAGCTTCAGGTGCTAAGGTCTGAAGAAGAAAGAAATGTTGAATTTCAGTTAAAGTAATCCAGAGTACTCCCACTTTAAAGAGGAAGAAGAATGACAAGTGTTTGTAATACAGACTGCATCCCCACCCCAGTGGCATCAACTGAGTTTGGTTATTAACTTTGGAAAGAAAGAAAATTCTCAATCTGACAATCTCTAAGGAAAAAAGCCCCTGAAATTATCCCATCATTTCACAATCAATAAGGCAAAACCAGAATGTGCAGGAGAGTTATGATTCCATCACACAGTTATAACATCACGCCTGTAACTAGGGAATAGGCATTTCTAAGTGTCCAGTGTTCCAGATGAGCCACAAATCAAGTTTAAAATGCCCAACAGAATCTTGATTTCTGTTTATTATTCAATATAAACTTATGTATGAGATATTTTCAGCTACAATTAAAAAAAAACCCCAACAACCTGAACAAGAATATCATCTTTCTGTGTTTTACTCTAAAGTTTGTGCTGAGATTTAACCCAGGACAAACATCACAGCTCCGCTGGAGGCTGAGCTATCCCCATTTACAACCTTTCAGAATCGACCCAGAATGCAGTACTTTGCTGATTACTGTGTCAAAATATCCCAACTTGTTTGAATTCCTTAGTGCAGAACCAAATATGAGAACTAGCCATCAAGCTACACTTATGTATAAAACTTGATCATAATATTGACTTTTCTCTCCTGAAAGTACAAAGGAATTATATTTCCAAGATTGTAGATCACCATTTTACAACAGCAGTAATTCCTGTTTAAGTGCAAGAAAATATCCTTGATTAGCCCTGAAAGATTATTTCTTGTACCTTTTTATAAAAATCTGCAAATGTGACAGATTACAAATCCAGTATCACTCCTGTTCTAAGGAATAAACACAACTTATCTAGTGGATAGATTCATGATTTCCAGTATCCTTATTCTAAGGAGAATGTCAAGAGTGAGGAAGGGAGCAAGAATGATGCAAGAACGGTGCAAGGCAACCAGTGAGAAGTTGCTTAACTGAGTAGTAAACATTTAATCAGCCAAACAGCTGTTGAATTCCCCCAGGATTATTTTTCTTCACATTGCTAAAGGAAGCTAGATAATGTCATGATATCTTTTTGCTATAATAATCAGTGCATCGGTACTTCAGACTATTATGAGGAAAAGTATTTTAGCCCAGAGACAGGCAATAAAAAGGAACTTTAACAAATAATGAGTAAGAGAGCAAGAAGACAGGCTATGTTCTTCATGTAAATCAAAGTTGTTCCAGAAAGGCTCAAAATGAAAGGTTGCTATTTGCAACTGAGAGTCAACTGAAAGTTAATGGGGACATCACTAAAGATCACAGACAAACGGTAACTGTACTTTTAATGAATATTTTATTCATGTCACCTTTAAATTAGTTAAATTTGATAGGATGATAATGTAATGCAAAATGGCTTCCTCCCCAGACCATTTTAGGTGAAGGGTAGTTCAGAATTTAATTTTAGGCTAATGCCAGGTCAAAATTAAATTTAAAAAATTATGGTTGGAAAGTAATAAATCCAAAGTGACCAATGGAAAAAATATTAAGTTAATGAGATGTGCAAGCCATTTAGAAAACCACAGATATTTTATATGACATACATTTTTCTTATCTGGAAACAAGCCATTTTAATACCTACTGATAGGGATGAAAGTAGGG
>NW_008675914.1:62159-112526 GCF_000695815.1 Acanthisitta chloris
TGCTATCAGGTCTTGATTAAGTTATGAAGATAAATGCAAAGAGCTCATGATGGGGGTATTCATCATTTGATCAGCAAGCCTGGTAAAAACTTAAGACCCCTAAATCCTCTTCTAGATTTTTCTGCTTCTCAGTGTTGCCACTCACATATGCTAAAGAAATGGTTCACAAATTAGGTTCATGCAGATGCCCTGAAACCACGAGGTATGGGATCAAGCAGCCAACTTTTTCCTGTGTTTCATCCCTCTCCTTTCTATTATCTACCATGAATCTGGAAAACACAAGCACACAGTGCATGCAAAGCATCTCACAATTTTCACCAGTTTTATGTAGCCTTGCCAGGCCCATGGATACTGTGCTTCCCTGAGTTACTTTCCTTCCTCAAAGGAAGGTGGTTCTGGACAATGCCAAACAAAGAGGCTAAGGGACAGCTAAAGCAGCAGCCTGCAAAGAAGGCAGGGAAACAAGGTAGGAAGGCACAGGCTAAACCTGAGGGATGCAGCTGAGGCAAGAAGGGAGGTGTGCGAAAGGAAGAATTTGTGTATCACTGGTGTGGCAGCACATTTCCTTTCCAATTCAACAATTAAAAGATACTCCTGGATAGCACGTCAAAAAAGTAATGATGTAAGATATTTCTTAAGTTTAGTTATGAGAAATGTCATCATTACAATTAACAGATTGCAACAGATTTAAGACAAGCAAAAAGTGCAGCCCCAGGTGTTGCCCTTAATGCTGGCTGTCAATCCATCAAGAGGTACTGCTGGAGCTGCTGAAGCTTAGGAGAGCACCAAGGCTGTTAAGGGCATGTCGAGCCCAGTGCAGAAGCTGTGAGTGGGGAACTCTATAAGAAGAATGTGCTTCTCTGAAATGAGGTATGAGGGAGCAGAAGTGTGGAAACTAAGCTCTTTAGAGAGGAGTAAACTCATTTAATGCAAAGACATTAAACTACATCGTGATGTGAAACCACAGAGCATGATTGTTCCCTCACAGTAAAGCTTCAGTTTTGTGACGATTGTTACAAATAAAAAATGCACACTAGAGGAGTTTCAAAAATTGAATAAGTCACCTGATTCAAAGTTATTTCTTGGATACTGTGGTAGCAGCACTGCAGCCAATTAATCTGACTGTGTCTGCTACTTTTAGCTGTGAGTATGCTGCATTAGCCATGCCACGATAGCCTTGACACGGCACTAATGGACTATAGCCTCCCTGGGCTCCCCCTACAGATCATTTGGAAACTGAAGCTGGAGAAGAGGGTCTTCCCACCCATTAAGAAGCACATCAGGTTATTGCAATGCTTTGGCATTTACAGTGGCAACCAAAGGCATTTTGGGTAGAATTTCAGGTGTGGGTGTTATTTCATACAGTCTAGAGTGAAACTGGGCACATGATGGATGTCGCTTTCCCATCTCCACACTAAAATAAGAGGCAGAATCTAAGGGGTCCCCCTGCCCCCTGTTAGTTTAAAATGAAGTGTCCCCAAATCCAGCTCACTACCAAACACCTGAAAGCACTGCCTGGGTTTTAAAAGCACTAGTTCTGCACGTGTTCCAGAGAGGAGGTTTCAGAAAGTGCCCTGGCTTGAGTATTATAGATATTCTGTGTCTTCATTGGATGTCTGGACAAGGGATGAACCCCTGTGGAATATCCAGAGCTCTAAGTGCAGCCCCCACTGTGTGGTGAACACAGAGAGCTGATCCTGAGCAATGCTGAGTAGCTGTGCTCCATGCTGGCTCTCTCACCACATTACATGCATTATTCTAATTTGCTGTCCTTACTAGACAGCTCACTGATAAGCTGCAATGGTCATCAGGACTATTGATTTACTTTTTTGGGGGGATGGGGGTGTGCATGCTGGCTTTAAGCAATCTCTTCTTAAGGCTCAGTTTGATAATCCTTTTCAAGCTTTTATTTAAACTCTCTAAGAGAAAAAAGCAAGAATGAATTAGAAACTGGAAGAACACAAAGAAGCCTGAAAGAGAAGATCAATAACTCACATACACAGCAGTAAACAAACTGGAACAATTACAGTGAGAGATGGATATTGATCAATATCAGGAGCAGCTCATACACTGCCACCTCTGTTTATACCAGACCTCAATTATATTCTTACTTGCTCATAATATAACTGCATTCTACAACTTTTATCACCAGGGAAATTTTAATTCCCTTTTATTACTGAATAATAACCATATGTTTCTAGGCAGTGGCCGCTATCAGTAGATTTACATATCAGCAAGTATTGACCATGCCATGCAGTGCGGTAGCCTCTCCTGCAGCCTGGAAAGCTGAGCTGCACAAAGATGCACTGACCGCCCTGAGGCCAACGGCAGAAGTGTGAGATCTCCTGAGCCCTGGGGGCTTTGTTTTCTGGCAAAACTAGTCCTTGTAGACCTTCACAGCAAGAGAAGACTTTTTTTTGTTTAAAAAAATGAATCTACTGCAACGATTCTGTTTCATAAGTCCCTGACCAAAACTGTTCAGGCCTGCAGTTTCAGTACTGAGAGAGAAGCAGAGGACCTGCTCTCTGCGTGCATCCAGTTCACCTTTGATCTTTTAAACAAAGATCTTTGCATCTGTGTTGTTCTATTGAAAAATGTGCCAATGTTTACAATATTGGTAATACTGTCCTCAGTACAGAATTCCTGCCTGCTTTCTCTCTTCATGATTCTTTTAACAAACCTAATTTATAATACCACATGGCAAAACTGTCTTTCACTTCTCCCATCTTCAGTTCTTGCAGCATTTCTAGCATAAAGATCATCACATATCTTTATAATCAAGTGCAAAAATCATCACCTGTAAGTCAACACAATGAAATATAAAGTAAGCATCTACTCATGTCCCTGAAAAAGAGCAAACTGCCTGACCTGGGGACTGAAAGTCAGAGATTCCAGCCTTTCCTGCCAGTCCCACCATTGCCTTGTGAAAATAGCTGAGGTGTTTAATTCTCACTGAACTGGGACATTTGCTTCCACTTCCCTCACATGTACTTGCCTGGTCTGTAAAAACTATCACGCACTCAAATTCTGTTCAATTATATGACTCAGAGTAAAATTTAACTTTCCGTTGGTTGGAACTCTGCGGTTTGGACTTAATGAGATGTATCAGCACCAACACAGC
Source organism: Acanthisitta chloris (assembly GCF_000695815.1). Classification (NCBI taxonomy): domain Eukaryota; kingdom Metazoa; phylum Chordata; class Aves; order Passeriformes; family Acanthisittidae; genus Acanthisitta; species Acanthisitta chloris. The sequence continues at coordinate 65,281 of NW_008675914.1, forward strand.
TTTCCCTTTCTTGGGAAATTCCTCCCTCATAGATATCTGAGGTAAGTGGGCTTTAATTTAAGGCATATGTATCAATCTGCAAGCCTGTCTCCAGAAAATCTTACATATAAGTCAAGTTGCTAAAGAATAATGAACTGAAGTCTGTTCTCTTTAAGTTTCTTTACTAAAATTAGCTCACCTGTAAAATATAATCAAAACCCCCAGAGTCCTATCCACAAATCATCTTGAAAATTTAAGGGTGAAGAATTAGGTCTGGCTGAAACAATTTGAAAACCAAAGTTGATAAGAAGTAAAATAATATATGATAAATTTGACCTTTTTTTACCCCCAGAGTCTGAATTATACAGTTTTACAAAAAAAGAGGTTTTTTAATAAACTAAATAGTGGGGTTTCAAGTCAGTGGTTCCAGACATCTCCAGAAATATTGATGAAAATATCTATAGCCAAGAGATTGTCTATAACGTTTCAATTTTTAAAAATATACAGATTTTCAACAAGATCACATTTACTGCCAACAGTTTCAACAAGAGAAGTTTCCTGGAGCATACTAAGCACCCTGAAGTTGGTTCCACATCCTGTTTCAGTTGATTGTATTACAAGCTTTACCTTTTTTTTTTTTTTCAACATCCACTGTGCCTTTCCACTTTAGTTTTTATTCTGATCCAGCCCTCTGCTGTCTTGACATTCAGGTGCTCTTCAAAAATCCGTCACTGATTTCCTTGTAATCCTTATACAAAATGGACAATATGCTAAGGAAAACCGCCTTGCAAAGTTGCCAAAGGAGCAATTCCAATCTAATTAGGAGTTCGTACTGCTTCAGTGAGAGCAGCACAAACACTGTTAATATTCACTGCAGCTGCTTTGTCAATAACTCCCAGTGAATCCTCCAATTTATAAGAAAAATAAGGAAACTATTGGATTCTATGACACTGATAGATCTATCAGTATTCATTGCCCCTATCCTCTGCAACACAAGGCACAAATGCCAATAACTCTAACAGTCCCTTAAATGCTGAAGGATCATTATTAAAGTGTGCTTGGCATCCCTGGTCATTAATTATAATCTTGTGCACATATGCACTGTGATTGCAGGAAATAATCAGCTTTGTCTGCCAAATTGGCAACATTTAGAAACTAATTTGTTATGACATACCATCAAAGATATTTAAACAACAAACCCAAAGCTCTGCTGCACTGAGCACACTGTTAAAATATCAGATCACATCATTAAAAAATAGTTAACATATCCGAGGGGAGGTAATATTTATCCTTGAACCCTGGTTCAAGTGGAATTTCCAGAAAGAACAGTTATATCCTTTCTCCCTCGCAGTTCACAGGAGAGGAAACTCTCTCCAGAGTGGCGGACGGACAGGGGGAGGGAATGACTTAGATTACACTACAGACTTGCTGTCAGTCAGGAGCTATTAAACAGCCATTGAATAAATGTTTGCCAAGAGCAACGCTTGCCCAGGATTACTGAGCTGCTCGAGATGCCTGCAGATTCATTCAGAGCCTTTAAACTCATATTTATCTGTCTAATTTCTTTTATAGCCCCTGTTTCCACTCTCAGCCACCTAGCCCCTCCCTGCTTCACCACCAGGAGGATGGGAACACATCCAGCCCCCTCCAGTCTTGCACCTGGGGCTGAAGTAAAGGTGTGCTGTGGGGAGGGGCATGGCTCTGCCTCCCATCTCTGCCAGAAACAGCTGAAAAGCTTCCCACTACTCCCAGGCAAACTCCTAGCCACTAGAATGTGAACCTCCCACAGCCTGGTTTCATTTCTGCACACTAGACATCAATTTTTTCTTGTTTTTTGGTGTCTTCATATTGCCCAGGACAACTGCAAACCACCTGAAGAAAACAGAGGGACTCCCATAAAGCCCCTGGTCATGCAGGATGCAAATCCCACAGTTAGGACTTTTCCCTCTGGGCAGGATTCAATGTGCTCTGAAGAGAACCAGAGGGTTACAGTGCAGATTTGTTACCACAGATAGTATGGAAGCTGTTGATATTTGAGCTGTGGATCAGGAGAAAAACCAACACTGATGCTTGCAGGGTTTAGGCTCGTCCTGACAAAGGGTTAGTCCTTGGAAAGGGCTAATTCTGGGAAAGGGCTAGGCTGTGCAACAGGTTTGCATCAGAGAGGTGACAGACTCCATAGGCATCCTGACGTCTGTGATGGGTGAGCTCTGGATCTATGCATTGTTCGGTCAGAAAACACAGAAGAGAAGGTGCTATTTAGTGAGTACTACGATACAGCAACCAGGTCAGCTTTAAAACTTCCCACACTCCAGAACAGCAACTTGCAATAGAGTGTATGAGACTCTGGGATATTCAAGGGCTTGCCAGACTCGCATGTATATCAGAGGGTGCAAAACGCTCCTTTGTATTATTTGCATATATAAAAGGATTTATTTTCTCAGATCTATGTTCAGAGTATTAAAATATGCATAAAAATAAAACCAGAAATTAAATACTGATCTATGCTTTCATCCAGGAAGCAAAACTCTATTTTTTCCCCACAAAAATGAGAAGAATGATTCTTAAATGGCAAATCACTTGTGTAACATTTTTAAAAGAAAATAATTGTTTAGAAATTGAAATATGGCTCCTGTTCTTATTAAGAGAACTGAATATGATGCTTTTCCCTAGAGTGAGAAGCTGTACTTGCATACTTTGCAGTCTTTTCTGACAATTTTCCCTCCACATCCTGCATATTTCAGTGCATGGATTTTTTATTGCATATGTCCCCTCTTGTCCATCAGCCGTGTTAAGGCTGAAGATGGAGAATACAAGGAGACCTGACAAGTGCAAAATACATAGCTGAGGGGATTGCTGCTCCATTCTTACTTCAACAAAATATTTTGTGTAGTTTATAAGAAAATTTCCAACTCTCTTCCCATGTTTTCTTAGAATCCAGTGTTTTCTATTATTGAAGCAGCAGTTCAGAAATCACAGTTCTATGCAAATCCATTTCACCAGATTCTCAATAGCTGTCATCAGCCACTGAACCAACAGTAATATCTTTTCTTTTGTTTCTTGTGGCATTTTGTAGCTTATACCTAATTTAATAACAAAGTCTTTTAAAATGCTTGAGAAGAAGTGATAATTTTTTCATGGTAATTAATGCTACATAGATTTATTTACCACACCGTTTTGAAATCTGTGGGTCCCAAGGATACTTCTTTAAATAGGAGGTAATAAAAAGACCTCAAATCCATTGTCATGAAAAGATAAACTATCATAAGGTACTTCAGTCTATTAATACCTCTTGTATCAATATTCTTTAAATGTTTCCATATTTTCAAAGAAAACTAATAGATATGAACTTCTAATTTGCACCTGAAAAAGAAAGCAATTATTTTCTACATAACTGTATATATTTCATGACATTATTAGCCTTTAACCTTTAAAATTAGTAACTTGTATAGCCTCAAGTTCATAAAACCTTTTAGTCAGGACACACTTTACCTTGAAAAGTTCCATTACAATGTGCTCTGCTAAGGCAAACATTTAAATGATATATAATAGCTTGGCTATAATTATTTACTTCTTTTTCTTATTTCAATAAAAGTTATTCAACATTTAAATAAAGGCCTAATGCACTGGCCTTGTAGACAACGGCCCCTCAAACAAACCATATGAAATTAAATGTCCAATGAACAATTCTTCTACACTGGGAACCAAACCCAACTGGGTGCAAATTAACACAAGTCCAATGCAGCACGAAGGTGAGGTGCTGCCCCTGCAGCCACACAGATAAACACATTAAGGACAGGAACCATTGTTTCCTACATATTTCAGTGGAGTGAATTCTGAATATGAAATGCCTCAAGAGAAAATGCAGGAGTGATTTAATCCTAGCTAACTCCAGCTCGACTGGGTTCAGTTTGACACTTCCTTGTGATATCATGGAGAGAAGGGATTGCACTGACCTTTAGAGCAGAGAAAAAGCAAGAGTTCCCCTTCGCAGTGCCAAGAGAAGCCAATGGCCTGGTCAAACAGTCGTTATCAGCTCCTGTAATTCCACTACCGAGTACAGGATGAGAATAAGGGTACTCTGAGGAGCTGGCAAGATAGTATGTATCAGTACATGCTCCTTGAGTCCCCATCTCTCTCCGTGCTGAGGCATTCTTTCCAGTGCTTGAATCACTCCTGTCACTATTCTCAGAACACTCACCAGTTGTCAGTATCCTCTGGAATTATAGAGAGGAGAACTACACACAAGGAGTATGCCAGCAACTGTCACACTAGCACCAAAACCAGGTAGCAGAGTCTCTCTCATTCCCTTGAAATTTCCCTTTACATTTACTCAAGAATCTCATTAGCCCTTTTGGCCATGGTGTCTCCTCCGAGTTCACGTCTGCCTGAGCATCCACAACAAACCTAGAGATACACTTTATATCCTGCCAATCCCCACTGAGAAATTCTTGATTAATATTCTTTTGAATTATGGTTGGAATGGGAAGTATTTCATTGCCATTGCTTGGTCTGACTACATGGCCATTCTTCTGCCTAAATACACCAAAAAAATCCTCACTGGAAATGGCAGCCTCTTTATTCTATACATTGATGCTGTGATGAATCAGTATTCCTGTTGAATTTTCCCCTTTCCTAATAATCTCATCTCTGATTGTTCAAAGCTCTTCATTATGTTCTCATTTTCCCTTACCCCTTTTCTGTGTTTCCTACAGCTGCTGTCTTCTTGTTCACATAGGCTAGATGTGGAAGGAGCTGGTGATCTGTTGGTAGGTAACAATCCCATACAGATCTGATCATTCTGGACAGCTTTGATTATACCTATCCCTGACAGCTCTTGCTTCAGTTCAACTAACAGATCCATTTCTTGTCATGATGCTCAATTATTACAGTGAAGTCACTGTTGGCACACCATGTATCATTTGGCACAATAAGCTTCTTGGACTGGCATTAAGAACAGTTATCACATACATATCTGCTTGAATAAGGAAGAAAATTAGAACTCAGTATCCCATTCTTTTAATACTGATGCTGCCACTGACTTACTATATATTTACCTAGAAAGTTCATAAGGTTGTTGGGAGAATTACTTACTTGCTATGCCATTAATTCTCTGAAGTGCTGCATAATGGATTGGGAATATTTTCCTCATTGTCATCACTATGGACTATATTTCAGTCATTTTCCATAGAAAATAAACATGTCGAAAACATAAGATGGGCATTATTTACAACCTATACAACTCTCCAGATTCAGAAATACAAGTCATTCTTCTCTACAAGCAAAACATTTTGCCAAAGAGACATGCAAAATGGAAATATGTTTGTTTCTTCCAAATGCTGAAGTCTGGTTTGCAGATAAAAATACAGCACACTCTTCCTATAACTACAAGTACTTTTATACAGGCACCAGTAACCAGCTAGCTGTAGTCACATGAAATTAGCTGCTCCATTTCAGGAACATATATAAAATGCTTGTATATTAAAAATCTAGAATTTTAAAAGTCTTTGTCTTGCTTCAGGAATCCTAATGCCTATTTCTTAGATCCTTGGGGAAATTAGGAAGATACTAGACAAGTTAATGCTTTGAAGCTGTAATTTAAAAGGTTTTTTTAAAAGAAACTCTTTTTTCTTTTTTTTTTTTTTTCCTAAAGAACTTGGCATATTTTAAACAGAAAATTATAATAATAATTATGGATATATTGACCTCTTTGTACTCAGGCTGGCCACTCAAGTGAAGTAGATTTAACCAGCTCCCTGTAGGTTTCATTCAGCTTCCCATGTTTCTGTACTGTGGCACTTCTTGCATTCGTCCTGCAAGTTGCCTAATGCAGCTTAAGATTTGACTCATTAAAGAAACACTTTTCCAGACCATTTTGTTACAAGCTCTGATGAACTGAACAGGTATACACCACCTGCCAGCCTCAGGCCTGTCTAAGCATACTGCACTTCTCTTTGGGGCTATAGGAGATAACCTTCCAGCTGTAGCTTTCCATAGTGATGATGGGACCTTCAGTGCAGGGAATGCTTCAGATTTTTAACTGCATTGTGTACTTTTTCACTTGATAATGATAGACAGGTCCCACTTGCAATAGGATTCGCACTATTGGTCTCACTGGTATAGCTTGCTGATGCTACTGAGACTTTGAAAGAGCCAGAAGTTGCTATCCAAAGATACCAATGAAGAGCCTGAAATCAACAGTCAGGCTTTGAATCAGGCCCCAAAGATGTGATTTTGAGAAAGCTGAAGGACCACAAGGTCATATAACACCAGTGTAATACTGATCTACACTAAACTGGGGACTTGTAAAATAAATTAATTTTTAAAAATAAATAGGAAGCCCCTCTCTGCAAAATGACTAAAACCAACTATACCTGTGGCACAGCTGAGCTGTACTCAGTGTACTTAGTGTAGCTCTAGAGAGAAGGAAAATAGCTGGAGCTTTAGCATTATTACAGTAAATAATCAGAGGAAGTTTTTTTCAATTTCTAATAAATCTTTTCGTTCTTCTTTTCCTTTTAGCCAGGAAATGTTATGTCTCAGCCTATATCTGAAAATACAGACAATGAGTTGAAATGCAAAAATAAGAACCAGCTTTTGTACTCTGGAATTAAGCCCATTTCCTGCAACGTATGCCTCACCTCTAAAATTCTGCCATGTTTTCCCTGTATAAACCAATGCAAAAAGGAAAGAGGTGTGTAAGTGTGAGAACAGATCATGGATTTGACACTTGTGTCAGTCTAACTGATGCAATTGAGATGTTCCTCCATTCAAATCCTACACTAGGACTGTCAATGTCAGATAAAGTGCTCACATTACTTTCAAGTCTAAGAACATAGTTCACAATAAAATACACTTTGGATTGAAAAATTGCACTTATGTCCAGGCTCAGCCACATAGAAATCAGCTTCTTAATGCTCTATCTCTGATTTGAATGTCCATTCTTTATACAAGTTATCCCCATTTAAGTCAAGAGATTCACCACAATAAAAGAGAAGTGCCATCCCAGAGGCTCTGCTATGTTTATGTCGATAAAGACAGAGGAAAAGACTGAATGAACATCCTTTTCTTATCCCCTTTATATCCACTCACTAACATGCAGAGGTGTATAATATCTGTCACATTCATTTTACAGTCCTGGAAAACAAGGCTGTTGCCTCAACATGTGGAGATGCAGAGTTTGCTGTGTGCCCTACACATGGAATCCAGAAGCTGGCCACAAAACATTTGCAATTCAATATCTCCTATGGGATGTCCAGAATCTTTTTAAAAATAAATGTGCCCCCTAACTCCAAAGAAGTGATTTACATACCAATCTGTTTTCTCAAATACTTCTCTGCTTCCTAAAAGCAGAGGATAGCGTTATTTCAATGGGTGCACTGTTGCATGCCTTATTCATAACACCATTTACAAAAGTGAAGTTGGAATTTAAAAGAGATCTAGATACACCTGACTATCTACAAAGTTAATGAAGTATTATTTTTATTGTTAACGTTGCTGCTAAAATGAAATGTATGGTGAGTCAGATCTTCTATACAGTCATGTAAAACTAGTTCAATTTAAGTAGCACTGACATAACTATTTAGCTGCTTCAGTGGTTTTAGTCCTCAAAATGCAAAGACATGGAACATGTTGAAATTAATCTTGATATTTCTTTATATTATGCTGGTACTTCTCTTTGCTCCTTGGCAGGTTTGCTCCCTTTGCATGTTCAATGCCAGACATAAAACTGCCTGTACCTCTGTCAGTGATGACAACAATAACAAACGATGACAAGTTTTAATCATTATATCATTAAAGAATGAAATAAAGCAACAAAAAAACCATGAGGTGGTAGAAGGAAGTTTTCAAATGGGATCTCCTGTGGGATCTCTTATTGTTATGAAAACCCTTCCTACACACACGCTCCCCCCACAGGTATGTACACACATATGTACGTGAAAAGCTACATATACACACATGCTTACGACACTTTCTAGATACAATGGTATGGGATCTCAGTCCTCAGTCAAAACTTCATTATGCTAACACAAACACTTTAAACACTGCTTGTAACCAAAATGTAAGGCAAGGCACAGTGTGTGATTACATACGAAGAGGAAAAAGCTAAACAAAATCCACTGTGATAACACTGGTCAACTCGATGGGCAGAAGTCCCTGCACAACAGCTGCTGTTATGGTTTTGTATAACATCCTGTCACAACAGAGTTTTAAGAGAGGAATTAAAGGAGAAAAACTAAATAATCCTTAAAATGTCTAAGAAGAGCTCTTCTCCAGCATGATATAAAGTTAACATGAAGTGCCTTTCATACACCAGCACTTAAAAAACCAGAAACTGTCTTCATATATTTACAATCCTCGTATAAGCATAGAATACCATTGAACGTCAGATAATCATTTTCAATAGAAGTAGTAAGATACTGGATACTTATGAAAAGTAACTGAATTAAGCTGAATACCAATGAAGACAACAAAATGGTAACGTGACAGAACAGACAACTCCAGGTCTTTCCTGATGATACTCTTCTTTCAGATGATGTTGAACTTGCTGTTTGGAAACAAGTTATCATATTTTCATTGACTTATGCCTTGGTGATGCTTAACCACTGATTTCTGAAAGATTCCATTGGTAATATCTAGGGGAGATCCTCACACAAGAGTAAAAGGAAACACCATTTCTGTTTGGGACACTCTTGAGATGCTGCCACAAAGATATCACAAGAAAACATCACTCCTTCCTCCTGTCTCAGGAACAGGACATTCCTCTGGGAAAAGATGTACAAAGCAACAACGAGAGGACTTTGTGAAGCGACTGCATGTAATAGTGTTTGTTTTGAAAGAAAAACTTAAAAGGAAAAAGGAGCTGGTGAGTCTCTTGGTTCAGCTTGTGTGGAGCAAAAGGAAGTGCCAAGTCCAGACTATGACCAGCAAAGCTACTCACAGCATGAGCCAAACACACTGCGAAGGCAGAGAGAGGCCAGGACAAGTTCTTACTGCTGATGGGATCAGGGAAGGAGGGTCACGTCAGCAACACTTTGCTGTTAAATACACACCACTGGGAGCTCAAAAGCAGCCTCATTGCAGCATGCCAGAGGGGAAAGAGCTTAGCTGGGAAACATGGGGCATCGAGAGAGCAACCACACAGCAGGACACTAATTCGCCACATGTACCACTGTCCCACCGCTTCTCTATGCCCAGTAGGAAAGAGAGTCCTTGAAAACACTTCTAACTGCATCTACTCTTAACTCACACTAAGCTGCAAAAATTTCATGTAGCCAAGGCTGGTTCTCAAGGCAAGCAAATCTAGAACTCCTCAGCAGCATCCCCAACGCACCAAACCGCCTCTGCACCAGTACACATGGGGAACTTCCTGCAGTATCCGATGAAGACTTTACCCTGTCTTTCTTCCTAACCTCATCTTAGGAAACAGCTGGATTGCTTCAGCCAAAGCTTTCCAAAAGCAGGAGCTTAAGGGAGACAGCTGGAGCAGACAACTTGTGCTCAAGCAGTTCAGGTTTGGCAAAGCTACAAGTGACTGAAAACAGGTCCCTGCTACACTCGCTGCTTTGGCATTGCTCCTGTTCCCAACTCAAGCAGGCGTCATCCACATGTGCCTGGTGCTCACAGCACTTATCCTTTCCTGCTCATTTGATAAAAGATAAGAGTAATGAATGATCTCAAAAGCAGTGGGTAGATGTGAACATCAGTTTGAAGTGTGTAAGAAATGCAAACATGATTTATGACTCAAATACCTGAAATGGAAGCACAAAAACTTTCATGTTCTGTTTAAACATAGGGAGAAGATTCCTCTGCAGTGATCAGCTAGCTTGTGCCTGGGCTTCTGTACTGTAAACCTTCTGTCTAATCCCATTCGTTTCTATTTGTTCCTTTTGCTAATATTGGCCTTTTTAATCTCCCTTCATTTGGAAGCACCAGCCCTCCCCATACCTTTAACCACCCTCATTGCACTTTCATTGAAATCAATGGGGCTTTGCAAATTACCATTGTATAGCCGAATCCATTATGCCCATTACAGATTTAAAAACATGATGACAAGAAGCCAATCTGTAAGCACATCTCCCTCTCTTCTGCTGTAAATAACTCAGCCATATAATTTTTTAAATCCTGGAGTGCCTAAATTATAGACTAACAATATGCAAAATTTCATCTTCAAAGAAGTCTACGGGTTTTTTTGTAGCTCGGATAATACAGCACTTATCACAGACTCAGCTAAACTGTGATAGCTTTTGTTTGGTTTGTCTTGTTTCTTGTTTAAAAATGGATAAAGGCATGTCGGGCCAATTTAATTTAAATAGGATGTTCATAGACTAAGAAGTGAAGTGGCTCTACATAATGCTAATAGGAGAATGAACAATACAGCATCACTGCATGGCCCTTCAAAACAGGCTCTGACAAACTCCTAATCACATTAAAAACTCAAGTTTCCCCTCATTAGTACCAGGCCTGTGCCAGCAAGGAGGGAAACTGCAGAGTCAGCTGTTTCTTGGGTGTCACTTGGCAGAGGCTGATTTCACCACGAAACACCTCTGAGGTTCCAGACTAACCTCCAGAACTTTCTCCAGGACCTTTCTCCAGGCAGTACTGTCCAGAAAATGAAGGAAGAACGGAGCACTGTGTGGCTTCCTGACCTCACCTCACAAAGCCACAGGAGCTGTAAATGCCTTGAGCTGATGCTATTCTTTCAGCTGCACTTTCCAAGCCCTTCAGTGCTGAATCACAGCAAGCAGATGCCAACACAACAAAGGGTAAATGAAAGCCCACAGCTGCTGTGCCCTGTGCCAGTGATTTCAGGGACTTTCTGGTGCCAACAGTCTACGGCAGAATTTCCATGTGTGCCCTGGGCTGGTGCAAGAAAGCAAAGAGGAGAATAAAATGCAAGTGAAATGGGTACAGGAAGTGTGGGAGCATGGACAAGATGCTGTTCTGTTTTCTGTGATTATTCAGCACTGCCAACTCCCAAGGTGGCTCTTGTTCTCAGGGGCCATGGACACCCAGGACATACCCCACAGGTCCCAGGCCCAGTGAGGAGCCTTGTGACATGCCCTGTGAGACCACTCTCACCTGGCCAGCAAAAGTGAGCAGCAAGACAAGATGTTGCAGAAGGAATAAAGCAGTTTTCCCCAAGGAACTTTCCTCCTCCTGTGGGTGGGGATGATTTAGTCCATTGTGCAATCTCTGCTGCTGTGTAATTTATATTCACTGGGGTGCCAGAACTGCACAGTCTCCTCTAAATATAAGCAATTAACTCCCATTAGCATTAGTGGGAATCACTCAGGAGACTATCCCCCATTATTGATTATCTCGGTTTTGTACCAACTCAAAAAAATGTACAAAGAGAAGAAAATCACATAGTTAGTGGCTTTGGCTAAGTTAAGGCAGGCAAATTAGATTCATTATCATTCTTGAGCTAAACAGTGGGGCTTATTAGAATGTAGTTCATTTACATACTTTGATCTGATGGGTGTAGATACCTAATTATACAGCAGCCAGCAACTTATTTTTGATGTTTTTTATTAATTAATATTCAGTATTATAATTAAATGCACAGGCTGCTCTTCTGCAATTTATTTTTTGGTGTTATTTCTAACACAAAAATAACTTTTAAAACATACCTGTGAAGTACACAACCAGCAACAGATTCCTCCACCATGCAATGAAGTGTACTCCATCACTCCATCAAACACGGCCCACAGCTTTGCCTGAGGCCCTGTTACTCCTCAACCCTTCTTTAGCACTTGGTCATGTCCCTGATATTAAACCTGTTACCCAAAATACACTCCTTTATATTATATATAATATATATAAAGCTATCTATACCTATAAGAAATATAATGGTTTATTATATTCATCCCATCTTTAACGTAAATATCTTATTTTGATATAGTTATTTTTAACAAAATTAGTTATGTGGCTGACTTTGGCAAACCTTGATAGCTCATATCAAATAAAACAAAACATAATTAGTGTGTCTTAAAGCAAAGTTTTGAAACCTTTTTTGAAGAGGGAAAAACTAGGCCTAATTGTACTCTGTTTTTTTAAATGACCATCTTATGTAAATGCAACATGGTAAGAAAGAGGAGACACACAAATAGTTTATATAAATAATAAAGAAGGCGACATCATGTTGTTGGTGTGGCCTTGAGAAATTGAGAAATTAGGCCTTGAGAAAGCCTAATTTCTGCTTTTACATGCCCAGCTTTGTTCCTACAAGAAGGTAAGCACTGTGCTCCTGACCCAAGGGAGCACTTCCATGCATACCTAATACAGAGCCCATGCCCCCTGTGTCCCCAGTGACACAGTGTTAAAGAGAGGCAGGGGGGATCCATTTTGATGAAAGCCAAGTGCTCAGCAGATGACAAAGTTTTATACTCTCAGCAGTCAGTAAGATGTGACAGATTAATGCCAGTGAATGCGAGGGCACAATTCAGCCCTGTGGGAATATATGGGCACACCAAAGACTGAAATGAAATACCAGGCACAGACTTGGCTCAGAATTTCCATGTTAGGCGCTGATATCATTCACTGTGGTCATGAGGGCAAAGCTGCATGTAGACATACACACAGATTTTGGTCTGTCACTCAGTTGGATGGAGTAGTGGCCATAGCTGACAGGAGATGTTCAAGTTATGCACCAGTCTGCATCTGTCAGAGGTCTCTTGGCCTGAGTAGCTCAGAAGCCTCCACTGCAAAGCAGGCATTTCTGCAGCAAAGGGCATATCCATCCTGCTAAAACTCCAGGAGTTGCCTGCTGATTAGGTCATTAAATAAACCAGCCATGAGAGCTGGCATTATGTACAGATCACTATAAAGGAAATAATAGTAGAATAAATATAGCAAGTGAAGCTCACTAAGCCTTGGAATACAAAGAACTTTTTTCCTGAGCAGACAGTGCCAAGCAAGCTGAAAAATTAATTTACTATTTGTTACCAGTTTTGTTACGATTGGGATCTTTACAAGTTGGAGTCATTAGCATGCAAGTTTACAATTATCCTCTGAGCCTTGTAATGTCCTGTCATTTACCTCCAGGGATTTATGTCAGAATCCAACTCAGTTCATAAGTGATCTTCTGGTAGGGCAGAATGACAGCACCATTACAGCTCCCTCCAGCAGACGATGGTAATGATATTATTATTCCCCTGATCAGCTTGGTGATGATTGTTTGAACTTTATTGGTATTAATAGAGAAAATAATAAAGGTATTAATATTTGAAAGCTCTCTGTATTGTGTTTAGTATCATATTATTGCTACATTTTATGGCAAGTACTTTGACATTTCAGTGAATTTCCATTTACAGTATTACAACTACAATCTACTCATTTTATAATTGCTTCTGGATACTTGTTAGGTTTAATTTCTGATATTTCTTCTCAATAAAGAGACTTGCATATGAAATTAATATACAATTATCCTCACAAATTTGCATTGTTAGCCTAGAGTGTGTGTGTGCGCGCTTATAACAGCCAAAAATATTCTACATGGCTACTGAACCAAATAAACCTAATTGACTTCTTAGGGTCCACAGTGCCTATTATTGCTTCTAGATCTGCAGAAGTATCCTCTCTATTGGAGATATCAAAAATATCCATGCTATTCACATAAAAGGACAAGAGCTGTTGAACAACCCAGACTGAGAATTTAAGAAGGAACCTCAAGATGGAGAAGAATATATCAAACAATCCCCCTATGCTAGAAAAGAGTAAAAAAAAAGACCATGCATGCTTTTCATCCAGGAAAAGGCAGCATGCATAATGATTGGGTTGGGATAGGACCATCCCACTTGGACATGACCTGAAACTAATTTATGGAGAGAAACAGCTGCTAAAGAGCCTGTGAAATGAGTTTTCTGAATCTGTCCTTTGCAAGGGACTGGGGCAGGAAGAAATGCAGGATGGAGCAATGTAGATGGACTTACTAAAGCTGTAGCTCAGGGGGTTGTGTAGAAGACAGGAAAGAAGACACAGAGCATATGAATGAGAATTTGCACTTCATTTCTGGCTTGACATTACTTTTTGAAATAATTCTAGCAAAAACCTGCCCTGTGCCATGCTCACTTCTTCAGATCAGTGTAGCTGTTCCTGCAGAGCTACAGACTTCATCTCAGTATCAGCACAGAATTCTGAGTTTCCTCAATTCTTCTTGTAACAACTTACACTAAGTTAATAAAGCTACAATTTTGGAGTGTTACAAGACCATATGTTCTGACTGCTCAAACCCCATTTTTCTAAAGGGAAACACAAAAGAAAAGTGACATTAAGGAAAACGCCAGCAGTAGTCTGGCACCTCCTTAGTTTTATGAGTGAGGCATCAAAAAGGCAACAAAGTTGGTAACAGTAGAGGCAACAACTCTAGGGTTGTAGATATTTCAAAATATTTCTCATTTTGAGGCTCAGCTTAAGCTAGCTTCTTTGCTTTACTCCGGTTCCAGAGCAGCAATACATTAACAGCTTGTAAATCAATGTCAGACACAGTATGTGATAGATCCTACATGAAATGTTTATAGAACTATATGATACTGAGTGAGATGCACTCTTAAAAACTACCTCTGATATTTCAGGTTCTCTGGAGCTCTCATGAGAACTACTCCCCAGCCTACATAGCTGAAAATGAGGTGTGAAGAGGGATGGCAGAACTGGAGAGGAAGGTGTTTAAACAACAGCAAGTTCACTACATGACTCGTGGCACAGTATTATGGTGGCCCTTGGGAGCCCTGATCACCCATGGCTGCCTGTTGAAATGCTTTCAAATAGAAAAGACAAACTGTTTATAAGAAGGTCAAGCTTATTAAATAGTGCCCAGATTCAGGCATCTATTTCAGACAAAGGGCTAAATCCTAACACTCAAGAAACTATTTCAGTTAGAAAATTTGCTCTTAAAATTCTGACTGTGTAAGATGTGAGATTAAGAGGTTTGTTCTGAAGATCAGCTATCCAAACAGACTGAATTCACTTGCATTATGAAGTTACCAGGTATGGTACTAAAAGTTAAAACCTCCTCTTCCATACTTGTACTTACCTACCAGCTCGTGGTGACATCATGCTGAAATGCTGACATCCAAGATCACAGCATTTCCTGTTTTCAGCCAGTTCTCAGCACAGACCTTGCTTGAATGTCATTCATTCAAGCTTTGTCCCAGCTTTCAACTTGGCCACCGATTTGCATCTTTCTTTGCAGGCTCCAAGGGCAGGAAGAGCTGACATTCTCCATGAATGCAGGGAGAAGTGCTAAGAGCAGTCTCATTAGCCCAGGATCTCCTGTAGCTCTCAAGAGCTCCTGCCTGTACCAGGGCTGAATTTGTGCCAATGTCTGATTGCAGTAGAAGGAACATTAAAGGAAACCCCTAGGCTAGTCGGCTGCCTTACAATTGTATTAGCCTCACTGTCTTTGTCAGGCTTGTTCTCTGAGGAATTGAATATCCACTTAAGGTTATGAATTTGATTTATCTTTAAGATTTGAGGTGAGTTTCAATCCTTGTGGAAGCAAGAGAACAATAGCATGGAGCAGAAGAAGATCTGGGGAAGATATATCTGCAATGTGAATTTACCACACACAGCTTTGTCAAGGCCCTTCAGTCCTGATTTGCAGAGCTTTGCAATACACATTTCTTGTGTAGGGACTACTAAATTAGTTCTGATTTACATCACTGTGGGGAGCATAAGAAAATACTGATCTGAACCAACAAAACAAACAGGTATTTGAACTGAAGTGTCAGGAGGCACAGATGTATTGCGCCACCTATGCTACTTGCGGAATGCTCCTTCCAGTCAATTCTACAGCACATTTTCTTTGAGCTAACTTGTGTGGGGTTAAATCACAATTGTATTGACTTTCTACAGCGCTAATTTCATGGTGATGCTTCAAATTGCTTAAGGCTCTATACAGAATAATGCTGAACTTGGGACACAAAAAGAACAGAGGCATTTTTAGTGACTCAAAAGAGGTCATCATGAGATACCATGTAAGCAGCTTCCCTTCAGTACAGTGTAACACAGGCTGCATTTTCTCATGAGTCCTATGGAAGCAGCAGCCCCAGAGCTGGAGAACTGTCCTTCACAGCAGATTCCAAAAAGCTATTTATTGCAAACCTGAAATTCAGTTCCAAGTTGTTTCCAAGTTTTTCCACAAGTGAAACTGTGAAGGCACTTTATGTCCTGTTGATGTTCTCAGACCACTTAGCAAAGGGTCATGAAGTTTCCTGGTTCCAGGTTCCTAAAATATAATCTGCACCTGATTTCTGGATAATACTGAAATACTGTACCCAGCTAGAATGTAGTTCTCACGGATGTTCCACTTTGCTGTGATAGACCTAAATCTTGTGTTCTTCAAATCAGTAGGAGTTTTACATGAGGAAGAAATGAAAGATTAGGGCTGCAGAAAACATGAAGTCAGTAATTTGGCAGCCTGATTTTATAATAAGCTTTGTCTAATGATTATTTAATATTGTACTAGGCTATTTAAAAGAATATTCTACAAAGTGTTGGAGCTTCCTTTTCAAAGCCTGTGTAAAATGTGATTTGTAATTAGTAGCTTTAGATATGCAATGTGTGTGAGAGAATATTAGTATTCCATAAAAGCTGCTGTCAGTATAAGTTATATGGAAAAGCACAAAATAATATGAATACTTAATAGCTAAAACACTTTGTTTAAAATAGATCTGCCAGATTTTATAGAATCTCCACCTGGGAAACTAAAAACTATTCTTTTTTCCTTTACATTCTGTTACAAATAAATGACTTAGGAACTCTGACCATAAATGACCTGAGCACTGAGGGAATATATTAAAATTTACTTTAAAGTACTTCAAAGCATTTGGCTTTATTCACATACAGATAATGGAATTATTCACAGAGCTTGTTACAGAAGCTCTGGAAATTAGTCACCAATGTAAATGTTCATAAATATATTGTGATATTTACAGTAGGTGTCCATGCAGTAAATTCCAATGACTGATACACCACCTACTCTGAGCTTGCAACGTGGCCCGTTCCTTAAAAAGTGCTGGTGCAACCAGCACACATCCAGTGTGCATCAGAAGGGGAAACACGTCTATTTTTGGAGGTTTTACCTTTGTTGAGAGGACTAAGACAAAAGCAGCTCTCCCAGCTGTGCAGCGAGCCGGGAGCAGCAGAGGGCACTCACACTCTATGGTACAGCATAGTCTCTGCAGCACTGCCAAGAGCTGTCAAGCCTGTGCAAGCACAACTCTCCCTTCCGCCTTAAGAAAATTCCACTGAAATTTTATCCTGATTCCCTCTGAATTATTGGTGTACTTAGAAAGAAAGCTAAGGGGGAAAAAATCCCCACGATTTCCTTGCTCAGACCTAGGAAACCTTCACACACATCCTAAGGGTCTTGGGGCCAAATCCTGTGGGTCTTAATCACACAGCAAAAGGTACCAGCTCTTGAAGAGCTCCCCAACAGGCAGAGGGAGCAGGATCTGGCCATTAGACATCAGAGAAGCAAACAACTAAAAATGTTTCTTAAACTGCTTAAAGCTGAGGCAAGCATTTTTTTAAGGCAGCAACAACATCTGCATTGATTGCTATGTAACCCTGACATACTGCTACCAAAATCACTAATATTATAAGAATACCTAAATTATGTCATGTGTTCTCTGATGTTGTGTGATGGCTTGATTTCTTGTTTCAGAAAGGAATTTTCTCAGCATATTTCCTTTCTGACCTAGATAAAATAATTTCTGATTTTTCATCTACTTCTGGAAGGTAATGGCATGGTAAAGAATGTGATATGTGAGCTACAGATGGCACTGAAGGAATCCAAGAATCTAAAAATATAGTAAGTTTTACAGTAGAGGTTTCGTAAGGTGGCTGTCTCCTCCTTGACATCACTATTCAGCTGGCTATTGGAATGGGACTAATTTAACTAAGAGAACAGCTCAGATAAAACACTTTTGTCAGATTCTCCAAGTCCTATTCACCTTGCTTGAGAACTCAAGCAAGTCTTCTCTTAAGCAGTCCAGTAGCACAGCTCCCGTCATGCCAGCTCAGCTGAGCACAGCCACAATAGGAGCAATTGGCAAAAGGAAAACTACTGCAGTTAATGTAAAGATTATCATATTATTTTTCCAATGGTGACCCAATGGTCAAGGCAATTGCTAGCAAGGAATTGTTCACTGCAGTCTTGATCTATCCCTCCTCAAAAGCTCCACTTGAGTTCTATGTGCAGTATTTGGTCCTGAAACCATCACAACTTGCTACTAGCTTGTTTCACTCCTCTGCTTTCTCAAGTATCTGAAGAAAAGCAGCTACTTCTAAGCAATAAACAGCAATTGTGGGTTTGGGGATTTTTTGTAGTGATCATGGCTATTGAGAGTTTTTTCGTGAGAAACATAAACAGAATGATGAGACCATAATATATTTAAAATACAAGCCAGGTTGTTAATTTGACTGTGTTCCACTCTCTCCTAGCATGAAACTTGATTTCCTAATAATAAATTTCTGTATCTAGTTTCAGTAAGTAATCAAATACCATAAATCCACTTTGCATTTTAAAAAGAATAGTGTATTTTTAAGGACAGAGAAAAAGCTGGAGAAGATGGTTTTGTGGCTAAACAATACAGTTCTTCAGATCCCAAAGAGAACTTGTATTCCATAAATGCTGGGGAGTGGGTGATAGGGAATGAAAGGGAGCCAAGAAAAGGGTTAATAGAAGTTTTTCAGTCTAACATTCTCAAAGTAAACACATAAACAACAAAAAAAAATCTTCTATCTGACCAAGGAAGAAGAGTGTTAGAAGGATGTAATGGAATCCCTGCAGCATTTCAAACTCCACTTCAAATCTAGGTCTTTTTCCACATAGCATGTTCATTGCTTGCAGCAAGAAATGGGTTCCTTTAAAGAGCATGTCCCTTTATCATCATAGAACCAGCAGTTTCAGATTTCATACTTGTGATCTCAATAGCTTGCAGGAATTTATATTCAGAACACAACTTTGGCATATAAAACTGGGGGGAAGTGTCAGACAATGTATTCATGTATCACCCATCAATCTGAGAGGGGAACGATGTGTTTTAGCTGTCCCAACACCGGTTTTCAGACTTTAGGGAAAAAAAAGCGGAAGACTGAAACAAACAAACACAAAAATTGCTTTGTGCACTGTTTGAGAAGTGGAAAGGATGGGTCACCATTAACTGTTTAGTGCTTTACTGCTGAGTGACTGTTTCCTAAGGATATGTGCTGCCTGCAGTCTTTCAGATTCATGTGTTAAAGCCTTCAGTGAAGAAATTCCTGGTTTAAGACTTCTAAGTGTGTGCATGTACCTACAAACACTTGCACAACTTATTTACCCTAGTTAACACTCCTAATTATACTTCAACCTGGTTTGATAATTTTTCAGGAGGCCTGCTCAAACATCAGTCTTCCTTGGGCATGAATTTTTGTGCAGTCTTGTACAGAGGATTGGTGACATGCTAACGTACAAACAATGTTCTTGGGACTTTGCAGGATGAAGCTCAGAATGTTTTTCTCCTTCAAAACTCTTGAAAAGTCTTGATGGCACCTTTTGCCCTCTTTTCTATACAACCTATTTCAAAATGAGACGCATGATAGAGCATTCAAGCCTCTGTGTTTCTTTTCTAGTGATTCAGAATAAGCACAATGTCAGCTTAAAACATCATTGTATCCCCTAAACAGACCTGAAAACTCCTCCAATATGCAAAATGCATATTAACAAAACCAAATACGAGCCCATGTTTACATCCTTTTTTTCCCCCTAGTCAGGCCTGTAATCAATCTAGTGTAAAATCTCTGAGAGAAAGGCATAAAAGTGTGACCAAAGGCAGATGCTGGGCACACCACACCCCTGAAACTACAAAGTAATCTCAAAGAGGAACACTGAGCTGGCAATCCTGATAGTCAGAAGAGACACTTGGAATCACAGAGAATTTTAGGAAATCAGTAAGATCTCCTTCAACAAAAGTACTTCCACCCACGTGAATCCTGCTCTTGGTTCTTTCTCACTGGTATATTGACTTTTTCAAGACGGTACAGGAGGCAACTTAACTTGAATTTCTTGGGTTTTGAGATTATAGGCATTATTTACCCTTTCTTTTTTTACCTACCACATTTTTAATTAAATTAAATTCCCTATGCATGGTTAGCTATAAAGTGCATATTACTTACCTGCATCTTCAGATCTTTTACAGTCCCGTGGGTAAATCCATAATTAGGTGGTTTTGTAAAATGCATATTATTTACTTGACAGGCCAGAGTGGCTCTAGAGGAACTGTCCTCATGTCTTGGTTAAGTGCATAATTAGGCAGGTTTTTTAAACCTATAATATGTTCCCCACACTGAAGCCATTGCACTCCATTTGTTAAATATTCATACTTTTTTTAAAAAAAATGTAGTATTTACTCAATGGGTCAAGACTGCATGTAATTTTGTATTTAGAATGTGTGCAATGCATAATAAAAAATACTCATGAAAATGTATGGAAAATATTACTTTGCACTATTAGGGCTTTTTCAAGCCACCGTGTCCCCACCATTTCCTCTCAAAACACCAAATATGTCTGTTTCATGAAAGAAGTGTTCAACCAAGCACTACTTAACAGAATACTTGTACATTTACCTAAGCTTTTAGACTAATTTCATAAGTAAAGGGAGCATTTGTGTTCTTTTCCAAGGACAGAGGTATTTAACCACAGACTAAAGCTCGATTTTATAGTCCTACCTCCTTAGTCCTTTGGGACAGATTCCCCCCAGCATAAGGGCAACATGCCTCTATGTTCCACTGAGGAAGGTACTGGCTTGTGCATTAGCAAAGCGAAGTGCCTGAATGACCATGTCCTAGAAACCATGCACTATGACCTTCCAGTGGATATTTCAAAGCATAAAGGACAGGAGACTGACAAGTACCTGTGAGTATGTTGATGCCATTACAACAGAGACCTTTGAGGGTGATCATTCCCCATGGAAACAGCCCAGCAGAAAGCCAATGTATCATGTTCATGTGACTCTGAGGTCTAATGGGGAATACTGGTTGTGCACAGGCTATGAGGACTTTGTGAAGCTGAAGTTATCGGACATGAGGTTATCAACAGTGTGATGAAATCTGGAAAAGGTTTGAAACTATTAACAAAGGTTTATTGCTAAACAATCAGAGTGAACTTTGACCTCTAGTGCTGCTAAACTGAATGACAATGATGTGATGTTTAGTAACTTACAGTGTGACAACTGTTCAGAAAGGGTGATCCATATCAGCTTCTTTCTGAGCAGAAAGGACACCTTCCTGACTATCTGACTTTCATTTACTGGGGGCAGTTAAGTAAGAATTTACCACTCTTCTGCTCCCATTCCCTCTCACCTTCCAGTATTTTTCTTCATTTCAGACAACACCCCAAACCATCTCTGCAGCTCCTCAGCCCCATGTCCAGGTGTAAAGTGAGACAGAAGCTATAATGCTGTGCCTTGCAGGGTGGGCACCTCCTCCAAATTACAGCTCAACACTAAAAACAACCAAAAGACCTGTCACACGGCTCAGGTCAGGCAAAAAAGCATTCACACTCACTGGAGTTCACTCTTTACCCCGAGTACTGCACCAAGGCCAAGCTACACCCCAAAAGAATTATGTATTGCATAAGGAACTTGCCATAAGCAGAATGTGACTCCTTTCTGGAATCTGCTCAGGTTATGGGCACACAATCAAATGCAATCAACACACAGCAGCTAAACAAGTTAGCACCTGTCAGCTGGGCCTCTAAACCTACCTCTGGAAGTGCCTTTATGTTCCAGCGTATTATGCAAAGGGCCATGCAGGGAAAGATGCTGCCTTCACCCCTGGTTTGTTGGGCTGTTCACCACCCCTCTGCTGCAAGTCACCTTCACATTTCAGCTGGCAAATCTGAAGCTGTGAGTGCTCTTACTTGCTTAACTGAAAAAAGAAGAAAGAGGGGAAAAATATAATCAGATGGCTTAGTTAAAACAGATCTCAAAACTAAGTAGCTGCACAAGCAGCAAAGTGTAGAATGACTGTTAGAATGTCTTTTTCTCCTCAGACAGCTGGTTAAGCTGGTAAGGGTGATAACTTCTAGGACATCAGTTGGGAGGAAATTAAGCTGCTCTTGCAGCACTCCTCTGGAATAGCTCCAGCCCACCCTGGCTGCAAAGGAAAATGTGCAAGCTTAAATCCCAGTGGAAAGAGTCTCAGTTTCAGTCAGTATTCTCAACAAATATGAAATAGAACATGCAAGACAAAACCAGACAGGTTCTTTAAACAAAGACTGTGATTAATTTTAAACTATGTTGTCCAATCATATTGATCATTATTGCCACTCACATTAACTATTAGAGTTCTCCTGTTTTGTCTCTTTACTTCAATGCAAAAACAAGGACTCTGTCAGCTAGACATTTCCTGAAATAACACATGAGTGGTGGCTATTTTACCCAGCAGGTTCCTTTATCACCACAGAGCAGGAAAGTTGACAGGCTTTGTGTCTGCAATGTAATTAGCTTGTGGGAGTACAGTCATAATGAAAGTAAAATTTACATTATTGCAGACATGATTGTTTGCTCTTTCAAACAGGAGTAAAAAGTGAATTCCAAGACATGTGTTTGGGAGGCTTGTTCAGTCAACATCCTCAGATGTCCTACATGTCTGTCGAGGAGAAGAGAAGCAACTGGAAGCTTAGGTCAAGTTTCTTTTAAGCTTTTAAGATCTCAAAAGAAGAAATGAATGATGAAAAATGATTAATGCCATCAGGTCTGAGTCCCATGTCAGTCCAATTCAGGATTCACACAGATGAACAGAGATGCATCTCTCCCCTAGAAGCAGATGTAGAGATTTACAAATATCTTCAAAGCACAAAAAGTATCTACTCTTCCTCATTAAAAAATAAAACCCAAAAGGGTTAATTTTCTACACTAAATTCTCTCTGCAAATACATTTGTAGACCAACTCTCAAACACACTGAAATGCAACACACTTGGACCCTCTTCTATTCATTTCTGAAAGGCTGAAACACAAGAAAACCGAGTATTTAGGACACAATTAGGCCATGATCTGCTATTGGTCCAGGGGAGGACAAAAAAGGGAGGCAGGGGAGTAGAAAGAGAGGAAAATTTAAAAGAAAGAGCAGTTTGTACCAAGAATCCATCATTTCCTCTGTAAACACTTTCAGCCCCAAGTGACTTATCAGTTTGTGTTGGGGCATGATATATATTAACAGCAGGCAAGTAATCCCAGATCTTTAAGATCTCTCTTTTGTAGATGCTTTTGATCTTGTTGGCCTCTACAAAATTCTTAGGAAACAAATAACCTTTACTCAAAGTATTTTGTAATGAGGTTTTCCACCTACTGATATTATCTTTCCAGGAAAATGAGGGGAAGTAGGAAATTCTTCATTTATAAAACCTCTTAGCAGGAATAAAATCATATACTAAAACAATAGCAGTTTTAGGACCTGCATGGAGAGATCTGGAATTGCATTGTGGGAAAAGAACCTTAGACATAGACATAATTTTCCCATTGGAAGTAAATTACATTCTTTCTACCAGGTGTTCTTCCACTCACTTCCAAGTAGGATACTTGGAGGGGGTCATGATGCTATAACCTCCCTGACCAGGAAGGCTCTTTTAAAATACAGCCTGAATCTTGCTAGTTTCAGTTCAGGCCCATTGCCTTGACCACCAGTGACAGGGAGAAAATATATATATATGAAAAGAACAGTCTTACTCCTAGACATCAGTGTCTCAGGCTCAGTAACCCACTTCTTTTAATCTTTGTGGGTCAGATTTTCTGGGGTTCTGATTATCCTTCTTGTTCTCCTGCATCCTACTTATTCAAATCTTCTCAAATTATGTTGGCCTAACAGGATGAAAGGCTCCAGCTGGGACTCCCCGAGAAATAAGAAATCAATGCAACCCCTCCAAACGTTCCCCAAGAGCTGTTATCCAGGCGCTACAACTAAAAAGGGATATAAACAAGGTAATTTCTGCAAAACACCCTGTTCAACTGTGTTGTCCCAAAAACCAAGAGTGGACTGAACAAGGTCCTTACTAGAGTGACAATGACATGGCTCCCATAATGTTCTCATATTCTCTGTTCCCCTTCTGCTAACACTGGTAGCAATATAACCAGCACAATGGGAAGAGGAACATGCCTTTTAATTTCTGTATATCTAGCCATCCTGACCTTGTTCAGGAAGAAGATGGTCAAAGCATTGGAGTCTATTTTGATGCAAGAGAGGTCTAAGTTAAGCAGGAGCAAACTTGTCTTTAAGAATGCTTTGTGCAGCACATAAACAGTCAAAAAAAACTTGCTACAGAAAGATCAGCAATAAATTTAGGAAAAGTTAATAAATACAATTTAGCCAAGAAGATACAAATACTGTTATCTGCATTTGTGTTCTCTGCATTGATACTGATTTTATTTTAATGTCGTATTATCTGGTGGGAATGACATTACTATTATTGGGCCAGTTGGTTTTAAATAGAAAAAGAAATCAAGAGGATGAAGAGGGAATACATTTTCTTTCCATCTCCCTTTGCAGAAAAGATTAGGAGTCATAGAATCAATCACAGAACCACAGAGTGGTTTGGGTTAGAAAGGACCTTAAAGATCATGCAGTTCCAACCCTGCTGCCATGGGCAGGGTCACCTTCCAATGGATCAAGTTGCTCAAAGCTCCATCCAACCTGGTCTTGAATGGGATGAATTTCAAATTTCTTTGAAGATTTTAAATCCTTTACCGGTTTTGGCAGCTGCCAATCATGTGAATGCACCTTTTCTGACCTCCTGGCCATTTACAGGAGTTATGGCTATATGGGCTATACATCTGCTGCAACCATTATCTGTAGAAGATTATGGCTGTGTTTTGAAGTCTGAGTGGTGGCCTTCACATAACCCTTTTGCAGCTCTTTTTCAGGCTGTTTTCAGACTCAGGCAGTTCCTTTTACTATCATTCACCTGCCACTCCTAGACATAGAGCTCATCATTTGTAAAGTTTTTTTGTGGCCACAGAGGTGGTTGGTGTGTACATACTGATGGACCAGACACACTGGATTGTGAGGGTGGGCATGAGCTGCACTATAAAGAATCCAGCACGGATCCAAAAGGACATGAATTTCCAGACAAGAGACTAGATAATCCCAAAGATATGCTGACAGAAATAATGTTGGTGAAAGGTGTTTTACTGCAGAGCAGTGAAATCAGTGAATGTTCTGCTGAAAATTGCAGTGAATTTGCATCACGCTGTAATCTAATGTAGCAAACTGTGATCACACACAATGTCACAGGACCATCCCTGATTTCTGACAGAATGATATGATACCTAGTTGCAAATGAAATGTTCCTCTCCTGATCCACTGCTTAAACCTCTGAGTAACTTGTGTTGAATGCACAGCCAACAATTACAGGTGACTTGGTGACCAAGAGATACTACAGTAAGTATAAAATCTAATGCAGTGGTCAGCATCCTGGGGTTTGATAGTTTTTGTTGTCACTCTATCCAATTAATTAGGAACTATTTCTTAATGAGTGGACTTCCAAACTGGTATTATTATACCCTTTGAAGTGAAAGTAGGTCTCAATCTGCCTATTTTATTTTTATTTTTTGCGTTTTCCTTAAATCAGCAAATCCGCTACATAGCCTCTTGCTGATTTTAAGAGGCATATGGTTCTTAATCCAGTGGTGTATGAATTATGGCAGTAAAAGGCTTTGAAAGTGCCTCGAAAGCAAAAATATGGAAATTTCCCCCCCAAGAGACTAGGATGAGCAGTCATTATTTTTGCGATTGCAGAGAACACTGCCCAAGTGTTCCAAGACTCTGTGTGTATAATTGTTTGTCTCTTTCTTGCTTTGAAGTTTTTTTTATTTTTTAAACTGCAAAACCTCAGACACACTCAAGGACAGCTTCCACAGCCTGGTCAAGAACACTAGCCTATCTACATATTCACTAAGTCATAAATCTTCTATACTTTGGCTATGCATATATGACACATGACCCTTATTTCTCCCTTGTGGTCGCACTCTGAGAGACAATAGAGGTCCACTAAAGCACACAGCTTCCCTCTTAGGTAATATTTCATATGTATCTCCTTACAACTACCAACACATCAAGGTAACTGAACTGCAGTCTGGGAGGGGAGTTTAACCATAATTGTCTTAAATTGTCTAATTTGGATAAAATGAGCAAGAAAATTCCCTCAGCTATTTGTTAGTATAATAATGTCATCTATATATTTCTTGCCTCGTGGTATTCTGTTTTGTAAAGGGGAATGAACTATACTCTGAATCCTTTGGATATTTGGTTCGATCTGTCTGTCAGACATTAATTAGTTTCATAGCAATCTCTCACTGCTGTCTTGTGGAAAGACAGCAAGACTGAAAAATAAGCCAGGATGACAAAGGGAGAGCTTGACTTGCTTCTGACCAAAGAAATCTGTCATTAAGGAAAGGTTCAGAACTCAGATCTGAAGCTCCTTTGACTGCCTTGTGGGAGTACAGATGACTGGATTAAAACATTAACGTGTTATTATATACAAAATTGTCTCTTCAAAGAATGGTCTATTTGCTCATTTATTTCTATGTACATAAACAATTGTAAAGAGGGAGATTTTCAGAGCAGAGCACTGGAACTCAACCATGCGACTCACACTAATGACAGTGGCTGTTAGGCAACCAAAAGGCCAAAAGAGGTTTCCAAATTAACCTTAAAATAACATTACAGAGGCCTCGGTAGCAGCTCTGCAGTTAAATTCATATTAAAATCTGCACTTGGAGTATCACTAATGTCCCAGGATTTCCTCCTCAAATTACTTTGCATCATCTCCCTATTTTACATACTGAGGTCTAATTCTCTGCTTTATAACAGCATCCTGGTACAAAGCACATTTGCAGCACCAGCAGAAAAGTGCTACTACCGAGCAGAGTCGTGTCCTACCTCTCCAGCAGACAAGGGAATTTGTTCTTGTGTATTTAAATATATTAACTTTCATTCTGAAAGAATTTTTAACCTGTATCATTAAAAAATCTGGAGCTGTCATGCTATTTCTTCACACACTTGGTTATTTCCTTCCTTCTATACCATATCCCTCATAGTTCCTAAACCTCTGAAAATAGAGCAATTTTGTTTAGATTGCTAAGTACAGACAGTGGAGTTTTAAAATGCCAATTGACAGGTTGTGTTTTCACATGATAAATGTATATGAGACTTACATTACAACAGTAGTTTGCAGGAGCAGGCATGACAATGAAACACTGGTTTATGAAAAAAATATATTTAAAAATAGGAGGGGAGAAAATGGAGAGGGACTAAACTAATCAAGGCTTCTCTGAGGCATTTTATCCCCGGGGTGTTCTAAAGAACAAGTAGCAAGACCAGGGCTTTCTCAATCTACTGCAGAAAAAAGTGAAATGGCCTGGTGGTACAGAGCCTGAAATACATTCCTCCAAAGAGGGACTCAGAGGGAACAGCTCAATCACCTTAGTCCCCCTCCAAAAAAAAAAAGAAACAGGAGAAAAATCTAACACTGAACTTTGTTGCATCCGTTTTTGTTCCAGGGGAACCAAATTGGCGGCCATCAAAGCAAATAGTAGAGATCTAAGGTTGTTCAGAGTCAGAGCTGAGAGCTCCCAAAGGAATGAGCAGGTGCGGGAGCACTGGACAGCAGCACTGTGAAGACTCTGGCATCTGTGCTATCCTGTCCATGGCAGAAAGGACACTTGGTGCTGAAGGCCTCCATCCATAAGCAGGTGAAATGTTGGACAAAAGTGGCAACATACTTCAAGGTGAATGGTTCTGTTATAAGACTTGCCTTCATCATCAAAGAGAGCTGATAAATATCCACAGGAGTTTCGAAACGCTCATTAAAGGTTGCTTGCTAACCTACAAATTCCTGTATAAGCATCCCTCATTCTCTGACATAATCCTGCAATGCATCCCATAAGCCTTTCTGCTTAACCTCACTGCAAAATGATGACAAAATCATAAAAAATGAGATTTCACTAAAATATGAAGAACATTCCAGATTCCTTACACACTTTTTATAGGATCTTTTTCAGGTTCCAACAATTTCAGTATTAGTTCTTCTGACCTCTGTTAGATTCTAAAGAAACATTTGAAGGCAGTTCACTGTACCACAGCCACACCAACAACTTCTGAGTGTGATTTACAAACACATTTTAACTGAAGATGAAGCAACGGGGGAAGAGCTTCCTTGTTGGGAGACAATAACTAGCCTTTCCCTCAAAATATTTCAGATGCTTTGCCACTCTGAACCCTAATCTATATCTGGTTTTGGGGGGCAGTGGCACTAGGTGTTTTCTGAGAACTCCTAGTTTCATTCGAGCTAAATATGTTACAGGAAAAAATCCCTTTCCTTGACTTACTTCCAGCGCCTCTAATTCAGATCTCCTGAATTTGGAAAAAAGGCACAGGTTACTGCAGCACAGTTAAAATTTTACAGGAGATGCTTAAAGAAAGGTTCCCAAATCCATACATTTCTGCTGAACTTAGTGTTAACACCACAGCATGCCCTGGGCCAAAACACATTTCAGAGGGTCACCTTCTGATATTGCCAACCCACAAGTCACAGTAGTCATTCCAAATCTCCAGCAGATTGTTCCATGGTCTGGGTAAAGACATTCAATTTCATCCAAACCAGTTCACACATTTTCTTAATAAGTACTTGTGTCAAAATGTTTCAGTTGTCAGAATATTCACCTCTGAGCCTGAGCATGAAAGCACAAGTCCACACATTAGTTTATCCATCAATATACTGTCTGTATATTTGTCTATACATTCCTAAAGTGCCCATCACCCTGATTCACAGGTGCCAGCTGGAATTCTCACCCCGTGTTAGTTTGACAGGTCTGTCATCAGGGAAGACAGAGTTGTACTGTGCTTCGGCTGAAATACAAACCCATGGATACTTCTGTCCCTCTCCGGTAGCTACTCTGGAAGCTGGTGGCTCTGCTACAAGAGAGGTAGCAGGTCTTGTGCTCAGGTCATTGATCCTTTCTGCAATAAAACAGATTGTAAATCCAAAACCTGGGCAATAATCTTCCTCATCACAGACTGGGAGATGGCTCACATGGCAAACTCACTGTCAAGGTCTCAGGGAGAATGCTAAAATGAGAAAACCAACATATATAAACAAAATCTATTCTGTTCTTTATCCTACACTAATCCTAAGGAAGGAGCATGCCTTCCTTACAAAAATACCCTATTCTTGTGTTCAGACAGCACCTAGAAGAGATATAAAATAGCAGCACTTATAGCACCAGCACCACTTTAATGGCTGAATGCAGAATTAAAAAACAGGCTTTGCTTCCAGGTGCAGGCAGATGTCTGATGTGAAGATATTGGCTGCCTCTTACCAAAAGTGACAGGCATTTTTGGTAAGGCTTTTCTTAACAGATGGCAAAACTTGGGTCCTATTGATAGTAGCAGGATCTGAAGGCATTCAGCACACAGCAGGATCAGGCCCAAACATGGGGCTGAACACCAGGTTTCATCCACATTGTTAAGAAAAGGCATTGGTGTGAAAAGGGTGTTCAGGCACTAAACATCAGATTCAGAAAAAAAAGACCAACAAACCTTTGCAGTATATTGTGATGCTTTCTTTTGTATACTGTATCAATGACTGTGTGGTGTGCTCCCTGAAAATCCAGCCCTTGGTAATTGTCAGGGAACTTCATTCTGAGTGCAGGCTCTACTGGAAATTAATTGCTTCAGTGCAATCTGAACCACATCATAAATGTCATGTAGAAGTTGCAGGGAGTGAGGAGGCAATGACAGCTCTATCCGCACTGTTTCATTTAAAGGTGGGTAAAACACACTGCGACAGAAGTGCTCTTCATCAATAATTTAGTCCGCAGTGTAAAGCCAAGCCTTGCCAAAGATGCCAGGGGAGCAGCTACCTCCCTCGTTTTAATGACACCAGCAGGGAGGGGTTGAGGGGCCAGCTCAAATCAACATTCATTGCACATCTGGGCATGTCGGCAGATGAAGATATCTAGGACTGAGCTGACAGGACAAAGGGTTGAAAAAAGAAGTGTAACCTAGAAAACCTTTACTTTGAATTCTTTGTATAAATTCAAGGGGGATGACAGTTCCTAAGGTCATCTTACATAATAAAACTACAGTGATCTACATAGAGAATTTTAACTCTTTCCAACACATAATCAAAGAAACCACAAGTTAAGTTTATATTATTCACTTTATGAATGTAAAATGCAGAATCCTTAATTCTCTGAAAAGAACTGTTTTAATGAGCAGAATGTTAACATTTATATGCCTGACTTCATTGCAATAACCCTAATTATAGTACCATGGAAGCCCCACTGTAGTGGAGGGTCACTGAAGTTCCTATTATAACCCTTATCTTAGGGGAGTTTAATGTCTTTGCCATTTCGCAGTGTATCAGCTGAAACTTGCCATGCAGGTTAGCACTGTTTTACTCCTTCAAATTATTGTTTTACAACAGTTTCGTTTGGTTCTTAAACAGCTTCTGCTTGCCAAAAATAAGAGTTTTTACTGCTTTTATGACAGTCTCTACACAAAAGCCTATCTATTCACTCTGAAGAGAATATGACATTCAGGTGCAACGAGACTGATACATCACTGTACCAAACTACCATTTTCTCACCCTAGGAGGTTACAAAGCCTTGTAGTTACAATGCGGTTGAAGCTATCCTGGCTTGGGGTAGCACCGTGGTTCTGGCAGAGCTTTTAGGCAGTAATCTTACATTTCAGGTTATACATTGGACACCTGTGATTTGGCTGAGTGGGTGATGACTCACATAATCTTTACATGGTGGGATGTAATGCCAAAGCAGTGGAAAACAAATGGGGGCAGACGGCCTTGGTCTTAGTGATGCCTTAGTTACAGGTTATAAAATACCAAAGTGCTAAATTGTCATCACAATCTGTAAAACAAATGTCTTTTGTCCAGAAAAGAGGAGTATCAAAAAACAAACCACTTCCACCTCCAATGTAGTCAGAGAACTTTTGCCATCAAATTTTACCACTGTGATAGTAATAATCCCCACCTCTGGCAAGTTAAGGCTCCATTATTTAACATCACAGTACCTAGAGCTATAGCTGAAGGTTGTTGAAAGGGTAGAATTGGTTTTTTCTTATCCAATAAAACTGTGTATTTAATTTGATTCTTCTTTTTTGCTCACAGACCTTTTTGGATTTTAAAATGTGAGGTGCTTTCCATGATCTTCGAAAGCCCTATGTAATCTAGACCACACCAGAGCTGTGCTTACAGCATAAGCTTCATCCATGATAACTTCATTGAGTACTACTGCAGTTTTCACTCCCAACGGGGATCATATGGGAAGGCGACAAACAAAGGAGTCCAGGGAATACAGTTGGTGGCATCTCTCCTAATTGCATCTGACATTTCACTTTCATTTTCCTAGCCATCAGAATGTACAAAGTGAGTAATCCAGTTCTTAATAATAATGTTAAAATTCTAATGGCACCAGGAAAGCCCTCTGAAAGTACTGCAGAAGAGGTATAATATTTACATTCCTAAGAAATTAAACAGTACATGTAGAAAGATCATCACTGACTAGGGTGGTGATTTCCAAGAGGGAACTTGAACAAGAGTGGGTCATAATCATTATATTTGGTGTCTGAGAGCAGAAAAACCCCAGTAAACCTTCCTATGTCCATCCTTAGAAAGGAAGATCCTTGTGCTTATTCTGCCCTGCTGTAGTCTCCACTGGAGGCCTGGCTTTTCCTTAGAGAAGACACAGTGATGCTGGTTGCACTAGGAATGGCATCACAAGATAAAAGCCTTCTAGATGACTAACATATTTCCCTCTCCACACAGCACCACAGGCTGCCAAACCAAATCCCATATTGTCACAGCATGCCCTGTACCAAGTGTCACCAAGAGGAACCCATCCTTTCACACTTGCTCCCCAACACCAGGAGAACAGATGATGCTACATGGTCAGTGGTTCTTCTCATTGTTACTGTTTATGCTAATGGATAAAAAGGACAGACGAGCAGGATCAGGAGTTTGGCAAGCTCTCTAAAAGCTTCCAAATTACTCTGTTCACTATAAACATGAGATTTACTAGAAAGGTCATTCAAAAGCCTATTCCAGTGTTGTTTCTTTGCTTGGTACCTCACGTTTGGGAAGAAGCATGAATTTTAAAACTAAAAAACTGAAGATGCACTTCTCTCCCTGCTGAATTGCAGAAAACTAGGAGCCCTAATTATAATAAACTCTAATGATAATAGAATCCAAACATACACACAGAGAGATTCAAATGAGGGTGTGTGTGTGCACTGGGAAAGGATAAAGCATAAAGCCCTAAGTGGCAGACTTTTGTTTCCAAGTGCCAGGCTAAGCAGAGCAATTTATCAAACACAGGAAACAGAAGAATAAAATTTCAAAAAAGGAAAAGAGGGATCCACACCCATAAACACAGCTCTTAGGTGTGTTTTCAAGGACCAGCTCTCTTTCTCCATGCCCCACCAAAAACATGTACGCTTTGTGCAAAGCCAGGCTGTGTAACTGGGATGTAAGGGCTGTGAGTCATCTGAGCAACTCCTCAATAGGCAAAGCAGCAGAGGTTCAGGACCTCTTAACTGCAGCAGTCAAGTGCATTAACTTGTTTAATTTTAAACGGCTATTGCCAGACTCCCAGCTGGTGCAGCCTGGCACAGCTCCATGGATTTCAGTGGAGCTACTCCAACTGACACTAGCTGGGGATCTGGCCCAGTTTCTCAGTTTGTCAAAGAGATGGCGATTCTTAGGGCACACTCCTGTCCTGTGCAAACTGCCGTAACATCGGGCTTCAAAAGTTACAGGTTTGGGACAATTCACACCAGATGCCCTTCTGCAACTTTATTCTCCTTCCTATGTCCACTGCAGGATTCCTGCAGGAGTAACATCCCAGTAACAAGTGCTGAATCCCAACACGAGACACCTCTTCTTGGGTGAACAAAACAATTAGGTTAGGTTAGAATTTCTACATTTAGAAAAAGAAAATTTCTAACTTCAGAAAAGAAAAAAGTTAGGAAAAAAATCTAACTTTAGAAAAATAAAGGGTTTGGCTGGGACAGAGTTAATTTTCTTCCTAGTGGTGTATGCAGTGCTGTGTTTTGGATTTAGGATGGGAATAAAATTGACAACACATGGATGTTTTAGTTGTTGCTGAGCAGTGCTTACGCTACATCAAGGGCTGTTCAGTGTCCCATGCTCTGCAGGGGAAGAGGTGCGCAAGGAACCCTGAAGGACCATCGCCGGTACAACTGACCTGACCTGGCCAAAGGGATATTCCACACCACAGGATGACATGGGCAGTGTAAAAACTGTGGGGAAAGCTGTTCAGGGGCCATTGCTCAGGAGCTGTCTGGGAATCACTCAGTGAATGGTGAGAAACTATATTGTGTATCACTTTTATGTATTTTTCCCCATCCTTTTCTGTCCTATTAAACTATCTGTATCTCAACCCACAGATTTTACTGGGTTTTTTTTTTCTGATTCTCTTCCCCATCCCACTGAGGGGTGTGGGGCAGAGTGAGGGAGTGGCTGTGTGGTGTTTTGCTGCCTGCAGGTTTAAAGCACAGCGAAGGGTCAAAAACCAGTAAATATCTAACAAAAGAGCCTATCCCAGTAAAAGTGACCCTGCAAGCATTTAAAGCACTGAAAACAGTTATTTTGTACAGCATGAAAATCA
The DNA here is from genome assembly GCF_000695815.1 of Acanthisitta chloris. Classification (NCBI taxonomy): domain Eukaryota; kingdom Metazoa; phylum Chordata; class Aves; order Passeriformes; family Acanthisittidae; genus Acanthisitta; species Acanthisitta chloris. The sequence continues at coordinate 98,947 of NW_008675914.1, forward strand.
GCAATTTTATGAAGAAATTACTGTGAAATAGCAGAAATACATAATAGTGTTACTTCTAAAAAAATCGAAAGAAAAGAGAAAAAAAAATATCAAAGTCTGAATCCTCCCCCATAACCAAATGCCCATCATGCAGCCCAATAGGCTTAATTTGCCATAAAGCCAAATACTTCCCAGAGGAGGTGATCGTTAGTTTGAACATTAATTTCCCTTCCTCTCTTCTTGTGTATCCATTAAGAGGAATAACAAGAAATGTTCATGGCCATAAGGTGTGTTTGATGGCAAGGAGTAAAAGAAAATGTGCAATTAAAAGATGTAAATGATAAACTGCACAACTTCTCAGCTGGCTTTACCAATATGTGGGACTTCTGGGAGACACCTGGTTTGTTCTCCCATGTTCAGGTCAGTGAACTGCAGAGACCCAAGGGTGGAAAAAGTTGGAGGGCAAGAGAGAAATTGTTAATGCTCCATCTTTTTCTTGTTCGCTTAGATTTGCAAAACATGTTGCTTGAATGAGTTTGAAGCCCAACATATAAAAAGCTGACTATTTATATATTTGATTCTTTAAAAGCAATTAGGAATACAAAGCAGATGGTACAGCATTGTAGATTTCCCTTTTCATATTGCTTAAACACTAGAGATCAATAAGTCTAATATAAACAGATGATTTCCATAGCAGGGTTTATAATTAGCTGGCACTGAATGTGTCCAAACTCTAAAATAATTAGCAGAAGCATGTGGCACACCATTAAAACCTTGTGGCTTGTCTGCATTTACATTTATAATTATTAAAGTTAATTATGATGCTTGTGGTGTGGTTCCAAGCTCCTTTACAACTTAGATTAAATATTTTTTCAGTCCTACTTTTTCTTTCAGCCCACCAAATGCCAGCACTTTCAGCAAACTCCATTTCATCAAAAAGAAAAAAATGGAAGTTATTTTTATAGGAATGACCTGAATATTTTCCTAACTAACAGTTTTATTTTTCTAAAGGGACATGGCACAGGAATTGAGTAACTCAGCATTTTGGGAAAAAAAAATCCTGATTAGACTTAATAATTTTAAGGGTTGCCTAAGAAAACCTTTAGACTTAAGCCCAATGTACTGTTTTAAACAAAATTCAAACAAAGATAAACCATTTAGTTAATCAGAACATCTCAATGACATTCAAAACCTTACACTAAAGGAGGTCTTTTTTTATGTGCTCTGATCCTGGACAAATCACAGTGAAAAAGGCAGCATGACTGAGTGTAAACATCATATATTGGACAAGGACTTTTGAAGGTCTGATTGGGTTTACATGTTTCTTCCCACAACCTGAGCTACAGAAAGCTGCAGCCAATCTATCTGGTCCGTTATGAAAATAACTGTCATAAACATTCATCATTAAACCATTCTGTGACACATCCAGAACCCCAAAGAAGTTGCACTGTTTGCATAATGTCTTTTTTCAATTATTCATTTCCCTGAAATTTTCTTTTCTTTAGTGTAAACAAAGCTAAATTCCACGCTGCCCTCCAAATGTGGTTGAGGCAAACAGGATGGATGCCCTGTAGAGCTGTGACCCTCTGGACCATGATGCTTCTGGAGTACAGACCTCATGATTCAGGAACACCACTGTACTGGGGAAGCAAGTAAAAATAGATTTAATTTACCAGTCTACCTTCTGTCTAGCACAGTTCAGTTGCCCAGCTGGAGCAATTATATCATCTGGCTGCAACTTCTGGGATGAGATGTCCGTTCTTGACATGGTTCAACTCTAGAGTTGCCTGGAGAGAACGTAAAATTTCTCCAGCCAGCTTTCCCCTGCAAACTGTGTGGTGACACTCATCCCTTCTCTACCCTCTCTGCAAATTTAACCACCATGGATGAAGTCACACTTTGTGTAGCAGAAAATGGCACAAGCACCAAATAGCAGCAGTGGGAATCATTCTGACACACCATTCCCAGAGAGAGCAAAACCTAATCTTTTGCATACAAGTGGTTTCAATCAGCTGCTAGAGATTACTGGATACAGCAGATACCTGAGAACAAGGTATGACTCTATACCTTGATAGTGTACATTTTAATTCTGGTTTGTTGGGGTTTTTTTCAATAAAAGGAAATAAAATATTTCACAGTCATCAGAGAGGATTAAGCTTAGCTTTTACAGAAACAGAGCCTTCCACCTTCCAGGTGATAAGTATTTCATAGGCACAAGTACTCCCATTTCTGAAATCACCAGGAGTACCCAATTGCTACTCTAGAGAAGCCTCCCCCACATATAATGCATTTCTGTTCTTTATAGAACATGTCCATCATGAACTTCTTGGCCCTCATTCTTGTTTCCTCTGGCTCAGGCCAGACCTGGAGATGTCTGGAATGTGACAAGGCAGTATTAGCCTGCCAACTATATTCTGTTAGCAAATTTATTTTCTTCTCCTAGACTGATGATAAAAATGTCATGGTGTGATGCTTTAGCAGGCCCAAGAGCTGCCCACCTACAGCTGCAGGGCTTGAAGAGAGCTCGGAGCCAAGAACGCCATAAGGAGAGCAGACAGCAACTCCACCAACTTTGCTCCTTCTGCATTGGTTATTCTCCTGCTAAATGATGCAATGTGACCCCCTCAGGGATTCCAAGTCTGATCATGTTTTTCTCACTATTTTTTCTTCCCTACTTCCTTCTTCTCCTTGACTAAAGCAGCCCAAACTGCTGAATTTTTCATGAAAGAGATAATATCATTGTACATAAGATAATGGCATTCAAATACATCCATCTGCTTGTTAGCTCTGACTACATCGATTGTGTTACTTCTGAAAGAATATTTACCAAAAGGGGAAAAAAAAAACCGAAAGAAAAAAAAAGGTTCTCTTTTGTGGCATAAAATATGCACATTTTCATAACTGAAATATAAAATCCCTTTTACATACTTTAGATAAGAGAACAAAATGAACTGAGAAATTAAGAAAAGCACCCTTGAGGTCTCACCAGGACAAAAGTATTTCCTCCTTCCAATATTTCATTACAAATCTAGACAGGTTTTACACTAAAACACTGTTGATTTTTTTCTTTCAGTAAACAATGTCTTGTTTCAGAGGTGAAATACTGCATGCCAATGACTGGGATTTTTACTGGTCTAAAAGTTTTCAAACATAGTCTAGAGGATTGCACCTAAGGCTTCCAGTCTATCTTACTTTCCCATAAAAACTGCCCAACCTAAAGAATTCAATTTATCATTTTATTCCTTTTTTGGCTATTCCAGCAACACAGAGTAGGACCATAAAATATGTGATATCCAATTACTGAAAATCTGATGAAAAATTACTCTCAAAAGTAGGGCAAGGGAATATATTTACTGAATTTCAGATGCTCTAGATAAAAAGGATAGCAAGATAAAAACTGCCTATCAATTTTACAAAAACTGAACTGCTTTCACTTCATTTCCTATAGGTTGTGTACAACTACCTCAGGTTTTGAAGTTTCATTTCAGCAAACAATATATTCTAATTGGCTTGTTTACATTTATTACAGACACGTCCTAAAATCTGAGCTGTGCTTTGTGTTCTTTCTTTGACCTGTTTAGTGCAGCAACTACTCAAGAGCACCTTCCATCTTAGGTAGGGATTGAATTCCTCCTGTTTAGAAAACAACTATTGAACCAAACGCTGCATTTCTCAGAGTGCCTTGAGCACATTGCAATGCTTAGTCCTGAAACGGCAAACACAGCAATTAAATGTAAATGACAGCAGTTGATCTGATTATTTCCTTCCCTCCAATCTCCTTTTTATTATGAGCTTGCATATTAAGGAAGCAGGAGGGAACAACACCCCTGAACATTTGTCCCTTTGTTTGCTGGGGAGGAGGCCTGTGCACGAGTGTGACTCTTGCAGCGATCTCTGAAATGGGGGAAATGAGAAGAAATCCTGATCTGCAGGGAGCTTCCACATTGCAAAGCCTCCAGCCTGCTCCCCTGTGTGCTTCACTCCGTGTTCCCAGGAGCTGGTGACAGCAGGTCTCCATTCCCTACGAAACAATGCCTTCTCAGAGAGCTGTGGAAAGAAAAATGCATTCTCTTGGAGCCAGGCTTAATCACTTGCAGTGTTTCCAGAATGGAAGCTGAGCTTGTGCCTCCTCTTTTTGGCTGCTGCAGAGCTTCTTTAGCATCACACAAGGGTTTCTTCTCTTTCAGCCCAATTCACTGATTTCCACTCCATTAGCAGAGCTACACCTGCCCGAAACCTAGAGCATATGTAACCCCACGGGCTGGACAGAGAGCAGCACCGCCAGAACCCAGTGCTGTCTCTAACATTACTCTCTGTGATGGTTTCCTGAAGTGGAACTTGATCATCCTTTGGTCACTGAGAGAGTGATGCCTAAATGTTACTCAGTGATGATTTGGTTTATTTCAGAATTGAATTTAGTACAACCACATATAAAGAGACTGCAATTTAATCACAGATGTTCAACAAGGGCAAAATTATTCACAAGTTTTGAGTTGTGAATTATTTTTCAGCTCCATTGACCAACATGTCTCACTTTACACTGTAGTACTCCATATTAATAGCTGATGCTGAGTTTCTCAAATGATGGCATCTGTGTGGCAACCAGGGAGCAATTTTTTTCTGGACAAACGCCTCTCCTTTTCTCTGACTTCTGATCTGCTGCCTGTTGTAAGTCTACTGTGCAACATATACTGTGGGAGCTTTGTGTCCTAAATACAGAGGACATGTCCAGTCCAGCAAAATAATGCTATTATAATAATAATTGCTTCAATACTGTTTGTGCAATCTCTTTGCAAAATCTTGTTATTTGTGATTCTTATCCTACAACTTGATATGCATAATAGCTTGAAGGTGCTGGTGATGGAATTTTTCCAGCTCTTTGATGTGCCAGCAATGACTTGTCCATGTTTCACAGCCACAGACTAATGTGGAAATTACTACAGCAAAATAAACACTAAGTCTAGTATTCTGTGGGATACCATGCAGGTGTCATTTTGTGATGCAATCTCACATGCAAAACATGTATTTTTAATTCTGCATATGATTTCTTAGACATCTGATAGTCTCTTACAAAACAAATTAACTCCATTACCCACACTGATAGGCTGATTCTGGGGCTGTATCTTGCAGATGCTTTTCCAGCTATGGACTGGTGCATAACCTTGCTTTTCTTCTGACTGACGATAAATCTGTAGACTTTAGCTGCCACAGCAAATTTGTTGGTCGTGAACTAGAGGTCTTCTATAGTGTGTGCAACGAAAGCACAACCACCTGCGCAAAGGAGTTCACATATAACCTTCTCCTTCAGAGTTGTGGAGGCCTTCAATCTGCTCAGGTTAAAGAGCTTGCCAGATGTTCAAAATTTAATAAATATTCCTGGCATCATGTCTCTAGTGGCATCATCAATCATTACTACAAAGAACAGTCCAAAAAACAGTCTGTGCCAAAATATACCTTTGCTTGACTCCTTTTGCTATTACAAATGGATCCAACAGAGTGCCAGCCCCAGCCTCTATCCAGCACACCATTGTGCAGATGACAGATAATTTCACAAACTTTTCTGGACATCCAGGAGTTCGGAATTATTGCCAACAATTTTCACTGAGCTGGAAGTCTAATAGCATCAAAAGCATTGGTAAGGTCAATGGAGACTTGTTACATGGGTGCGTGGTTTACTCTGTATATTTCTTATTGAAAAGCTGGGGACAAAATAGCTAATATTAGATCCTAGCTCCCTCTTAAATAATGGGCATCCCCTTATGTCTAGAACCTTCTGATCATATTCAGTCAGCATTTGTGCTTTTCCTGAAATTAGAACTGCTATAAAAACCCCTCTATTTGTATACTAGAGAGCTGGAAGATAAAGGTGTATTTGACATTCATAGCCTAAGGGCATGTAGTTTAGGCATGTGAAGATGATGATATGCAACTATTCCCAGAAGAATTAGGGTTCCCAAATTCTTATACATTCTCTTGGAAATTCCCATTTTAAATATTTCTGTATGTTCCTGCCTATATTGACTTAAAGTCCATTTTTCTGTGTTATTAAAGGGCTGAATACAACTGTAAGGAAGTTAGAACAGCTGAGTGAGGCCTTGTTGGGGCTGTATCTTGCAGATGCTTTTCCAGCTATGGACTGGTGCATAACCTTGCTTTTCTGCTGACTGACGATAATATTCCTGGCATCATATCTCTAGTGGCATCATCTGAAAAAAGCTTTTTGAGTTTTTTTCCGAAAATTTAGGATAGTTGCTTTTCCAGAGTACAAAGAGTGACTATTAACATGGCCTTACTGTATTTGACATCTTATACACTTTTTCCTTTCCTCCTCAATAATGTCCCTCCTATTGAGATCATTATATGGACTATTTTTAGCTTCTTGAGGACTCCTGTTCCTACTTTCAATGCATGTATATAACTGAAACACAGGCAACAAGAATTATGTTTTACAAAGACAAAAAGAGAAAGGAAATTGTCTTATAATCCTCCATGACAAAGAATATCCAACAGAAGTGTTGGTTTAGTGGAAGCAGTAATGTCCCTCCTATTGAGATCATTATATGGACTATTTTTAGCTTCTTGAGGACTCCTGTTCCTACTTTCAATGCATGTATATAACTGAAACACAGGCAACAAGAATTATGTTTTACAAAGACAAAAAGAGAAAGGAAATTGTCTTATAATCCTCCATGACAAAGAATATCCAACAGAAGTGTTGGTTTAGTGGAAGCAGAGGTGAAAAGAGCACTTTAAGCAGGTCAGAATCATCAGACATATGTTGTCCATTCTCAGCTTCAATCAAGAGTTGTTGAAATAGGAGTAAAATCCCCTGAATTACTTACATCCTTGACTGCTTTTGCCTAACATTGCTCTGCATTTGCAAGTCCCCACCTAAAGTTAAAAACCTAACATTTAACTTGCCCTTTTAGCTACTGTGCAAGAATAGAAGTGTCACACCTTATCTACAGGTAATAGTTTTCCCAAAAGTGAAAAGTATATGGACTTCCTCTTCCTGCTGCCAAAGTCTTAGAAGTCTTAAAAAAATCTTAATTGGGAAGTACTGGGCCATTGTGCCCTTTTCAAGGTCTTGGGCTAGGCATTAGCCACATCTCTAGGGCTGTTGAAGGAGACTCATGAGTAAAACCAGTGTCCAGGGGTTCCACAAAGACTGGAGCTTCAGTTTTAATTGGGGGTGTTGAAAAGCTGTCTGTAGAGCTAAACCCTTAGCAATGTCAAGAAAATATTCAGATCTCTCAGTTCTAAAGATGCATCCAAAGTACATAAAGGCAAACTGCATGACAGAGATCAGGACTGTTGTTGCAATGCAGGGAGGAGAGGCACGTGTCTGAAGATAGTTTTCTCTTAATGGCTAATGGGTTTTCTCTTCTTATTTATGTCATAAAATGATGTTAGCTAATTTTAACTCATTTATTCAGTATTTGGCCACTGGCTGACCAGATAGTTGGTCTACCTAGACAAAAACCTTCCCGAAGCTCTGTTATCCCAGTTAGTAAAAGTGTGCTCTTCAGACAGCTGCAGGATATTATGTTGACAGGATTTGGCCTTTCTGGATGCCACCCAGCTTGCTAACATCTTCCTTGAGTAAGATACGACTTGTTGATCAAGGGTTAAATAGTGTTTGGAAGATTTTGGCATGGGCAGCAGGGCTCAGAAGACAGGTTACATACCTTTGTATGTGCAGGGCCGGCAGCATGCAGCCAGCTGCTTTAGTTGGGATGAAAACAAGTGTTGTCAACCCTTTGACAACCTTTAGGTTGTATCATACTCCATGGGATACAAGTATCTGACAAGTCCTTGCATTCTCTCAAATACAGGTCCCCACTTGCAGCTGCCACTCATACAGACACCAAGCAGCCTGCTCCTAGGATCTTCTGTGCACACTCTTGGAGCCACAGACATTACAGATGGAAGGACCCACTAACTATACAGTGTAACATCTTCTACAGCTTAAGTCAGTGATTTTGCACATAAATTCTGGTATCAAACCATGGAGTTTGGTGCTTAGCTAAAGCATTGCTTTTAGAAAAGTGTTCTGTATTGATCTAAGGACTCAAAGGAGTGGAGAATGCTCCACATCCCTTGTGTAATCTATTCCAGTATTATTTTCAGTGTTAAACTGCGGATCAGTCTGGCCCACAAAATACAGCAGATTTCAAAAGAGCAAGTTTTAGCCAACTGTAACTGGAGTTGATCTATCGTGCCATATTTGCCCAGCAGAATCTCAGATGGTTGCACAAGGTTTCTATGCATTAACCTGATCTTTGAAAGTCCACAGGCCCAGATAACCTGTTGATTCAGAAATAGAGACCCTCTAAACTGATACTTCTGTTGGATATTATTTGTAATGAACCTTTGTAATTCAATTTCCTTTTTCTTATTATATTTCTCAAGCATCATTATTGCTAAACATTGAGTGTGCTATATGCTTACACCAAAAGTAGGGGCAAGATTATTTAGGAAGATAAAAATGTTTCTTCTTTTAGTGTTTGATTAAAAATCAGACATACTTTAAAGAAATGCAAACGACAGCTTTGGGATCCTTTGGCACACAACACACAGGAGCTGAATTAGCACTCTAAGTGGGACAGACCCATTGCTTAAGACACAGACTCGTTAGAACATAGCACTGGAGAAAGCAATGCACAAGCAATCTCACCTCTGCATAGGAATGGACCAGAGCCAAAATTTCAAAACTTGCCTGTCCAACAATAGAAACTTAGATACATTTTTACATAAGTGACCTAATTATAAGAGGTGCTGTAAGGCAGGTGACTGAAAACAGTGTCTTCAAGAATCAAGCATGAATTCATTGCAATAGTTCTACCCTTAAATGTTCTCTTTATTCTTCATAATCACCATTCAAACACAGAAGCATTTATCCTAAAACTTACTCCAAGGGACAAACGACAGCAGCAAATCCCAAACTTCTTGCCTGGTGGGCAAAACTAAATATTACACTTGCCACGTAGCTGTCAGAAAGGAAGGAATCTGGGGAGAAGGAGGGAGAGAAAATAGGAAGGACATGGGGGAATATTAGCAAGACTTCCTTTAAAAGCTAAGTTCCTAAGAGCCAACCAATACTTTAAGGAAAGCTGGTACTTTGCCTCAAAAGAGGACTTCGGTGAACTAGACTGTATAAAATTATAGAGGTTATTATGCCTGTAGCCTCCTTGCTGTGCATTCTTCCACAGAAGTGCTCACACCCGCTGTGCCTGGCCAAATAACATGAATTAAAAATGCTGCACAGTGACGAAGTTTGGTTTCAGATGAGAACACCTCAGAACTGGTCGGCTATTAACACATTGGTATCTCCAGTGGTCCCAGACCCTGTATCTCCCCAGGCTGCTGATAATATAATGCAACTAGAAAAAAATATCGTTAAACTTCAAAGTACACCTGAAACCTAGCTAGAATCACTAGAATCAACAGGCTTTAAAGGTTAAGAGTGACACCATCCAGGCACACTAGCTGGAAGAAGAAATGGCCTATGGCCGTAAGTTCTCCCCACTAGCCCCAAAACCACAGTGCATACACCCATCTGCCTTATATATCTAAAGCACATGCTACAAGCCCATGTTTGCCATGACAGCCATGAAATCCCAAGCCATTTTGCAGGGGCCATTATCCTTAGGGATAATAAAATTCTGTAAGACAACAAACATAGGAGGTACCGATGCCAGGTCAGAAAAGAACTGTTTTATGGGTAGCTGTATATTAGTTTTAGGACAGGACTACTGGCAGCTAGTGCCCTAAATTATGTCTGGGAGACACATGAAGTGAGACAAGTGGAATGGACAATAAATGCCAACTGCTGCAGGCAAGGTTTATGGGGCCAACGGTGGTTTAAAATTTGGGCAAATGTCTCAGACATGCTAATTTTCTGCTTCTCCTTCTGACTGAAGTGACCAATGATCTATAACCAACTCAGTCCAAATTTAAAATATCAGGTATCGAATCCTTATCAAGTCCCATTCACAATCAATTCTGCAGGTAAACATGTTCACAAAAATTCCCAGTAACACTGAATAATAAGTAAATACAAGGAAATTGCAAACTGCTTACAGACATTCTGTCAAGTAAATTAATTGCTCAGTTCTACTTTATTAGGAGACCTTTATGGTTGTGGGCAAGGCTGCCTTGCTAAAATCCTTTGATCACTCTTAATACTGGAAGTCCTCTTTTGTGAGGCTAACTTAATACTGTTGTATTCATGCAGCTTAATCTGAGTAGGTGCTAAGTGCTTTGCCAGGAGAGTTGCTGCAGAGCATGGAGGAGACATCATTCTATTTATTCAATTTTATTCCATTCAATAGACTGGACTTCTTTGTTTACACGATAAATTTCTTAGCTGTCATTTTTTTTCTTCTCTCAGTTTTATGTATTATACTGTGTTCTGTCATTGTGTTTTTCTGCTTCTCTTTATCAAAAATTGTAGGCATTTCAAAAAAGCTGATCTTAAATCCCTTCTGCTTCAGAATTAGCTGTTGCCTAAGCAATCACACATGCAGGTCAAAGTTTAAAGGCTGATCCTACATCCAGAGAATTCAATACCAAAAGTCTATTTGAGACCAAAGAGAAAAAAACACAGATACAATACTGTAACTTGCCTTTTCAAATTTATCCACTGCAGCAGAAATGTAAACAAACTAGTCTATACATAGGTAAGCCTGGATCATGCCACAAGACACCATCCCATCCCAACAGGCACAGAAAGGCAAAGTCTTCAAGTGGAATCCGAGACCTCGTAAAGTCAAATTAAATAAAGCCAAGATTTTACCAAGTGGCCTCTTTCTTACTGATTTCAAACTATTACTTCAAAACGAATTGCAAAGATACTTTAGGAAGAACAACAGAAGGAGCAAAACGTTTCCTTCAGGAAAATTCGAGGGTCAGTCCTGCAGCTTTGCTTTAATTGTGCTCCTCATGTGATAAGAATCTCTTCGGGGTGTAAATTGCCTTGCACTCCCTGCATGTGTAATGTCCAAGGCAGTGCAGGGAAGGGCTTGCAGTCTTAAGGGAGGAAGAATACTTGTAGAAGTTAAATTTTATCCACATCATAAACTTCCTCTGTGCCTTCCATGAGTTAGGATACACAAGCAGAAAGGGAAGTAGTAATTAAAAAAAAATAAATCAGTGTGAGCATTTTATCCAGAAGTGAGAGAACTCATATATCCCAAACAGGAAAGTTTCACCTTTGTTCAGATAAGACCTGAAATATTCTTTGTTATGCTTGGAAATACAGTCTAATGAACCACAACTGCCATATGCAGGTGGCAAAGAGGGGCAGTGTCTAAGGGGATTGCTGAGGTCATACAAACGATGTGAGCACCTTAAGTGCTTCTTTCTCAGGAGTCTCAGTGACATTCCTGGCTTTTTTAAATTTTATCTTACCAGATTTGCTATTTTCCCTTCCTTCTACTAGCCCTAATCAATGCTGCAGGTCAGGTTGAAAGAATGGACAGCCCTAGAGCCACATACATTTAAACCACTTTGATGCAAATATTGATCCAAGGAGCATAGACATGTGGAGGTTCTGCTTTTTTTAATGGACAAGCTTCCCCCTCCCTCCCTTCCAGGTTTGCGCTTCATGAGATAAAATAGAAGTGTCTGCCCAAGAGCAGGAATCAATACATGAATTAACAGATCCAAAGATAGACCAGGATCAACGATAAATTCTGTTCAATCCAGAAAGCAAGCTGCCATCTGCATGGAGTGCAAGTGCATTTCATGGCCTTGCTTTCTTTGGCATTTCCATTTCTTCATTCACACTTTCTAGCAAGGGTGCTTTGGCAGGAAACATATACAGTGGTGGGAGAGTAGTGTCGCATGTCAGCACGAATGGTGCTGCTGACACAATGTCCACCACGGCCCAATGCTTAATTCCCATGTACACAAGCCTATCAAAGCATTTTATTAGAAAGCCACTGTCCACGGCTTATATTTAGAAACAGAGAGCGAGTCCAAGCTGCAATCCAAAGACGAGATCAAGGGAAGGAAAGAATTCTAAGGACCGCTTTGAAATTCAACACGAAAAAGATCTGACATTCTTCTATCTGTAGACATTTTTAGGCTGGAATGAAAATAAAAAGAAAACCTGTTTGTACAGAGAAAGCTTGCCTGGCCCTGTGCCAAGACAGGAAGTCTATCAAAGCTGGGCAGTGTTTGAAAGCAACAGAATACTAGAACCAAAAAAAGAAAAGGGGGGTGTGGGGGTGAGTGAAGCTAGAATGAAAATACTTACTTCCACATTGACTTTTTTGCTGTTTTTCAGAGGGCCGTGCACAGTTGTTGATAGCTATACCCCTCCATGTTTATTCAGCCTGAGTTCTCCATGAGCATGACCTGACTTCAGGTGACTGTCGCACTACCACAGCAGCGCTGCTTGTGAGGAGGATGTGGACAAAAGTGTCTAGATCTCAAATGGGGATGAATCAATCCATTTCTAAGCAGAACTAGCTGACTGTCATGGGATAAATCAGGTTGGGTGTTGAACAGCATCCCTGTAGGTTTATCAGGGATGTTAAGGACTAAAGTTAGCTCCAATGGGTCAGAGATGGATTTGTTGTGCGGTGGAGAGCCATTCGCTAGACAGATTCACAACACACACAGGCACACAATTATAGCAACACAGGGAATGCTGTCTTCCAGCCTTTGACCTTGGAAGAACATTAATTTTTAACAGACATCATCTGTTTTTTTAACTTCTTTAATATTTTTTACCTCTCCCCTCCTACCCCCCCCAAACTTATGGCTATAATATATTCAGGTACAAATGGTGCTGTCATCTTGAGCTACAAGTTAGAAAGTTATTACTTTTAATATGCCACTACCTTAGGCCTCTACTGTTATGTAAAAGAAAAATAACCTTGTGTGACAGTTTAACATTGATCGATGTGCCTGCCAAATGCAAAGAGATAAATAAGCAGGTGATGAATAAACAGCACTTCAAGTAAAGACATTACGCCACATGCATAAAACGACGCCAGGCACCTAGGAGCTGTGGGTGGTCGAAGGTTAGCCATTTCATGCCCACTCAGTAAAGCAGACTTAATCGCTTCCAATATTTTCTGTTAAAAAGCACGCTTAATGAGCCAATTTCACAAGCCCAGAGAAACTGATTATTATTTCCGAGTTCCAACTGAGTTGGTTGTTTTCCAAGAGCCAGTTTTTCCTTGACGGGATAAAAACCTTTTAGAAAAAAAAAAAAAATCAGGAGAGAAAGAAAGAAAGAGGAATGAAAAGGCTTGCGGGGAGGGGGCGGGTGGCACTAGATGGCAGCGTTGCTCCGCTGGCCGAGAGGCTGTGCGACTCCCAAAGTCTAGAATGGGCTTTGCCTCCCCGCTCCTCTTCCTAAACCTCAGGCAAAGCAAGTCCAGCTGCCCCATCCAGGCTTCGGAGGGGTGGGCAGCCTCCTTGGTGCCCTTGTAAAAGTCAGCGAGTTGCTTTGGGGCAGCAGAGATTGTACTACATGGCGAATTTTAATTAAAAGTCCTGTGGGGATCTGCCTCTCGCAATTCTCATTTCCAAGGATGCTCCTGCACTGAAGAAAAAAACCAAGAGCGCATCCACAAGGGAAGGGA
>NW_008675915.1:0-237 GCF_000695815.1 Acanthisitta chloris
TCTTAGTGACACTGGGGTGCCCCAAATGACATCACCACCCCCCAGACTTCTCCCCCTACTTTTTTTACTTACCCCCAAAGAAGGCACAAAATGAGTTCAACTGCCCTGGCCAGCACCTCGTTGCTTTGCTAATGCCCTTTACATATGTACACCACCTCCCCAAAATGGGACTCTGTTAAAAAAAACCAAAGGGAAAGCAGCTCCCCAAATGGCTCATGCCCTACTCTGCAATGTTCC
>NW_008675915.1:292-2736 GCF_000695815.1 Acanthisitta chloris
CTGCAGGGCAATTACCCCCTGAGGCTGCAGGACATAGCTGTTCCGTGATTGGAATCTGTGCTCAGACACACTGCAATAGCTCCAGCCCTCGTGCCACTGCTGCACATCTTGTTCACTTGGTCAGGGAAGCTGAAAGGCAAGAGTGAAAATTTAAAAACTAAACTGGAAAAACAACCCTAAATCTCAATAACTCACTTTACATTAAAAAGGTGTGCCTCTGTTTACATACATCCAGCAAAAATACTCCCACATGAGAAGTCTTGGATTTTCCTTTCATAGTAATTGATCTGGCACAGCTGCAAACAGATGTCATCAAATTACCCATCTCCAAAATACATGGTTCTCCTTTGACATGGAGGATTTGCCTGTCACACAGTTGGGAAGGACAGCTGGACTGCCAAGAGAGATGCTGCAGGAAACACACCATTGGAAGTGAGACAGAAACAAACCAATTCCAAGCACTACCTCAAAATACAGCTGGACAGAGAGATGCTGCAGGAAACACACCATTGGAAGTGAGACAGAAACAAACCAATTCCAAGCACTACCTCAAAATACTGGGGAGGGGGGCAGACACGACATAACATTCCTTTCCCTCTCTTGTTAAACACTGAGGAAAAACACCCTACTTACAGGGGTAGGGAGATTAGGAGAGCTCCATTTCCCTCCTCGGGTGCGGACATGGTGACTCTTGCCCTCCTTACAGGGTTTCCCCTCTCTCCAGGCAGCCAAAGGAGCACCACAGCAAAAGGCCAACCACAGCAAAACCCGAGCCCTGGTTACAGGGAGGTCATCCAGCACAAAGCCAGCTGGGGCACCCCAAAGATGTTCATCGTACTCTCATGTGGCCATGTGCTGTGATGCCACCAATGTCCCTGTGCCCAGAGTGCCTTTCTCCTGCTCCCTCTCCAGCCCAATGTTGCTCTTCTGCTCTCTTGATCTTGCCTCACCATCCCACATGATGCCTCTTCTCCAACACAGATAGCTCTGAGTGCTTACTCATAACCACTGTACCTGTAAAACTGCTACACCTATTCTGAGGTGCCTCAGATTTTCCAGTAAGATTGTTTGCTGGGTCCCTTCTAAATCACCTCAGCTAGTCCCTCCCAAACACCACTTCTCTCCCCTCTATATCCCCTCACATTTTCCTACAAAAAGTGTTGTAGTGTCCCCCCTAAATTGCCTCAGGTTTTCAGCTAAAATTGTCACCTCTGTCCCCTCTAAGTTATCTCAGATTTTCTGGCAAAAATGCTGCCTCTGTCTTCTCTACGTTACCAGAATTACCCCAAGCAAGGTTCATTTTCCCTCCCATATGATTCAGATGTTTCAGAACATCAAAATACAGGATTTAAGAATCATAGAATCATCGAGGCTGGAGAAGACCTCTAAGATCATCAAGTCCAACCATTGCCCTGCCACTCCACTGTAACCCCTAAACCCTAAACCATACCTTCTAGCACCACATCCAGACATCTCTTAAATGCTTCCAGGGATGGTGACTCCACCCTGGGCAACCTGTTCCAATGCCTGACAACTCTAACAGTAAAATACCTTTTCCTAACATCTAATCTGAATCTGCCCTCAGTTTATGACTGTTTCAAGCATGGCAGAAGAGACCTGAGACTGGAGACAGAATCTCAGTATTTAAGCTTTGAGTCCCCAGATACACAAGATCTTGTCTCTGCCTCAAGCCCCCAAAACGCAGGACTCAGTTGCTGTGTCTCAGTGCACACAAACCTGTTTTCAGGACTGCTAAATGCAGGATTTTGTCTCAGGTTTTAAGCTCTAAGACTGATTTTGAGCTGTCAAAACACAGCACTGGGTTTCTGCCTCTGACCCCAAACCTGCAGGACTCGGTCCCTGTTCTGAACCCCCAAACCTAGCGTTGGGTCTTTCTCGGAGCCCCAGGACTGCCGTGGGGCCGTGGCTCAGCCGCAGCTCCGCACCAGCACCTCTCGCTCCCACCCACCCTGGGCATGGGGAGGGGGGACACGGACACAGAAACTACCTGATGGCAGTACCAGGGTCCCTCAGCCAGTGTTGGCACTCACAGAGACCAAGGGCTGCGTTTTGGGGGCTTGAAGCAAGGCTCCAACAGGCAGATCTGGGACTTAGTGACTGAGTGCTGTGATTTGGGGGGCTTGAAACCAGGGCACCTCAGCCACTGCTTGGGCGCAGAGGCACAGGTAAAGTGCTGCTTTGGGGGGTTTGAACAAAGCCCAAATCCCGTGTTTTGGGGCTCAACCCGAACTCCTGTGCCTAGCGTGTCTGTTTCTGCGCTCCAAGTCCTGCCTTTGGCACAGCCCAAACTCGGCTCCACGGGCCGCAGGGAGAGCTCAGAGACAGCAGCTCAGCGCTGCGCTAGGGCCTGGAGGCACAGCCCCGTGCGGTGTTTGGGGCTCCCGCGGCGCGTTAGGGCGCCGAGCAGAGCCGCAGTGCCGCGT
>NW_008675916.1:0-18375 GCF_000695815.1 Acanthisitta chloris
CACCCACCCATACCAATGATTCGATGCTGATCTTATCAAGGAACTGCATGTGTTTGGGAAGGAGGGGAGAGGTTCAGCCCCAGACATACATATCAGCTTCATCTGCTTCCCGGCAAACGTTAAGTTCCTTCTCCCTAATTTTCTTACCCAGCCACTGTAGCTCCTTTGTGTCTCAATCACACAGATCTCACTCTGCACCTGCAGGCATCTGCCTGTCACACGCCTGACTCACCCACCCCTTGCTCCTGAAGCTGGTTTCCTTATGGAGCCATGATCTGTGGCTCTGAGGCTCCCACCAGCTTTCCCATCCCCCTTTCATGATCAAGCAGTTGTGACAGCTACAAGCTTCTTTCTACAATTTACATCGAAGTCAGTGACCAAGCAGAAGAGAGAGGTTCTAATCTCATCCCCACCAGGAGGGATAATTCTCATCTCTGTTAAACATCAGTAAACTTGCAAGAAAAAGATCAGTCAAGAACTCCCTCACTGCAAGGAAAGGTTTAATCACTTAGTGTCCAACAGAGACTCCAGTCCTTAAGATAAGGACTCAACCCTTGAGAATCATGTGGTGTTTAAGCATTTCCAAACTCTGACTGAGAAATCACCTACAGTTCAGACATACCTAATGCCTCTCTTTGTCCTCACTACCCACCCTAGCTCAGCCCTGCTACTTGCTCTCTTAATAATTTTCTGATATTTAACAAGAATATATGCTACATTCATAGTTTAATTCTGTCTAAAAGTCTTTAAATTGGCAAGCTCAAACATTTTGCCATCAAGGTTTCCACCATCCTAATGGTTCCCAACTAACAGCCCTGTTCCCCCCCTCAACTCTTCACAATCTACTTTTCATGGGACAGAAGCTCATTACAGAGATCATGAAGGAATTAGGCCACAGTGGAGAGAGTAGAGGAGCCTGAAGTGAGCCATGGGAAGCTGACAGGATGCTGGTGCCCAGTCTCAGCGCTGGTGCATTTGCCTGGATGCAGTACCTCCTACAATGATAATGGGCTGTGATTCCAGCAGAAATTCTTGAACTATATTGAAATGATTGATGATAATTTTTTTGTCACAGGTAGTGGAGTTTCCCACAAGAAATAACACGTTACGTGACCTTATACTAACCAACAAGGAAGGTCTTGTTGACAACATGAAGTTTGGGGATAGCCTTGGCTGTAGTAACCACAAGATTGTAGAGTTCAGTATCAAACAAAGCGGTAGGAGGACAGCAACTAAAACTACAGCTATGGACTTCAGGACAGTTAACTTTAACTTGTTTAGGGATCTTCTTGGGCTAATCCCATGGGAGGAAGACTTGCAGGGAAGAGGGTTCCAAGAGAGTTGGTTGTTATTTAAGGCTCACTTCCTCCAGGCTCAAGAACGATGCATCCCAATGAGAAAGAAATTCACCGAAGGGCACATGAAACCTCTGTGGATGAACCAAGAGCTCCTGCCATTACTGAAACATAAGCAAGAAATGAACAGGAGGTGGAAGCAGGGTCAGGCCACTAGAAGCAAATATAGAGAGGTGGCCAGAGCAGGTAGATATAAGACAAGAAAGGCCAAGGCCAGCTTAGAATTGAATACGGCCAAAGATATCAAAGATAACAAAAAGGGCTTTTCAAAATACATATATACCAAAAGGAAAACAAAGGATAATGTGAGCCCACTAGTTAATGGAGAGGGGACCCTGGTAACAGAGGATGCAGAGAAGGCAGTTATTGAACGCCTCCTTTGCACCAGACTTCAAAGACAAGAAAGGCCAAGGCCAGCTTAGAATTGAATACGGCCAAAGATATCAAAGATAACAAAAAGGGCTTTTCAAAATACATATATACCAAAAGGAAAACAAAGGATAATGTGAGCCCACTAGTTAATGGAGAGGGGACCCTGGTAACAGAGGATGCAGAGAAGGCAGTTATTGAACGCCTCCTTTGCACCAGACTTCATGGATAAGACCAGCCCACAGGTATCTCTGACCCAAGAGACAAGGGTAAATGGAGGCTGGGAGAAAGACATTCCTTGGTCAAAAAGGATTGGGTCAGAGAACACCTAATTAACCTGGACATACACAACAGAGGGCAAAGAAGATGATTAAGGGACTGGAGCACCTCACATATGAGGAAAGGCTGAGGAGGTTGGGCTTGTTCAGTCTTGAGAAGAGACAGCTGAGAGGGACTTCATCAATATATTCAAGTACATGAACAGGAGGTGCCAAGGTGATGGAGTCAGAGTCTTCTTGCTTGTAGAAACCAATAAAACAAGAGGTAATGGGCTAAAAGGCATGGGCAGGAAGTTCCACCTTCTTTACCATGTTTGTCTCTGAGCACTGGAACAGATGCTCAGAGAAGTTGTGGATTCTCCCTCACTGGAAGTATTCAAGAACTGTCTGCATGCAATCCTAAGCCATGTGCTCTAGGATGGCCCAGCTTAAGGAAGGAGATTGGACCAGATGACCCACTGTGGTCCCTTCCAACCTAAATTATTCTGTGAATCTGTGAGACACGTTCTCAGTCTTGACTTGGGACATGCTTGGTCTAGGCAAAATCTTCAATAAGTAAAACATAAAAAGTGGTCTACACACTGTAGTGCTCAGCAGGCTTCTGACTTGACCTATCATGGGAACATTCCATGGGTGGCCAAAGGTGCAGCTGCCACTGACACAAAGGCATCATCTTGCCTGCATTCCATTCCAAACTGTGATAATACCAGAGCATTTATAAAGAAACTTGCCATCCTTTTTGACATTACAAAAAATCCTAAAATATTTTTCTTATCATTGCTGGAAACAGAAAAACTCTTTTATCTGGCACTACAAAGGAAAAAAAAAACAGCCTAGGGCAAATACTTGGCATGAAAACTCTTAGCCCAAACATTAGAAGTTTGGCTAAGTAGTATGGAACTAAAAATTGAGTAATGTCTACTGTTAGTGTTCCCATACCCACATATAATGCCCACAAGGGAGAATTGGACTGTATTAGCTGTGCCAAAGAAGATAACACAATGCATCTTTCCAGCACAGGCAAGCTCTTAGTTTGTCAGTAGGTTAAAAAAAAAAAAAAGAAAAAAGAAAAAATGCAGGCAATCCACACTCAAGGACTGCGAGAACAACAACCAAATCTTGGTAGGTTTGGCACTTGAATGAACAAGGCTGTAATACCTCCTTAAGAACAGACTCACTTTCTGAATCAATGTCATGCTACACAGCAAACACAAAAAGCACAGGCTAGTTCCTTGAAAATGCATCAGTTACAAAAAAAAGAAAATACAGTCCATAACTGAAGTTTTGATTTTACACTAAAATAAATCAGAGCATTCATAATTTGGTCTGGCTCAAAAAAACCCCTTTTGCTTCCTAAAAATATGCTCAGTAACTGGTTGGTTATTTGAGTTGGCACAATGGTGAGTTATCTCACAATCAGAAAATAGGAAAGTTAGTCACAGCTTTCTAATTCAATAGGACATTTTCTTACAAGTAAAATATTTTGTTCTGCAATTTGTATAAAAATATTTTTACCTAAAAGTCATGAAAGGATTAGGTAAAAATAAAACACAGCTCACTCCTGCCTTTCAGAAAAGCCAGCAGCAAATGTCCCACACACTTAAGTAGAACCAGTTGGGTTTCCTAATCCATCAATAGCTGAATTTTGTATCTGTGTTCTACTGATAAAACATTTGCATTCAGGATATAAAAGCAAATGGGTCAAGAACCTGCAGCATGTGGAGCCTGAGATATTACCCTTTCCACAAAGTGTTTGGTATCACAGACACAGAAAAAGCTTTGGAAATAACCAGAAATACAAAGATAGTATCAAACAAAAGTAAGGATTTTCATGAATGAAATCCTTACTGTTTGAAAGCCAGAAGTAGTCTAAAGTTAGTCTTCTAACTTGCTAGTTCTTCTAATAAAAATACATATTTTAAAAGAAATTTAATATCTTTATAGAGTATACATATCACCCTGACAGACAACAATGATATCCAAGTGCAATAAAGCCTCTAGCTGATGACTACTGCTAAAAATTCGGGAGCTAGGCAAATATTGGCATTGCTCTGAACAAGCCAGGTGGGACACTGTCAGCAGTAACATGGTGCTCTGACACATGTGCCCAGACAAGTTACTTGCAGTACCCAAGACACCTAATACCTGTTAAGAGCAGTGTGTGATCAGCCAGCCTGCCCACACTTTTCAGCAAACTCTCCTTTGAGGATGACTTCTTATGAAAAATCTGAGAAAATGGCATCTGTCATGCACAGAACCTCTTAAAAAAACATGTGTCTGAGAGTTTCTTCTCATATTAGAACACCTTAATGCTGCATGTCAGTGTCCTTATGAATCTTCTAGTTTTCCCCATCATCCATGGAACACATATCTTAAGCCAATCTCCCCACTACCTCAAATTAGCATCTCCCAAAAGCCCAGCTCTCCCATACAGGTAAAGGGCCAATAGCTCTTCTGCTCGTCCTCTTCTCTCTCCCTGTCCTTCTATACCTTTTCCATTACAGCTTTGCTTATGTTTTGCTCTAGTTTATCTTTGAGGAAGGATAAAGATGAAACGTGATGTTGTAAGCAAGACACTGGAAGAAGATTAATGAGATATCATATCCTGAGTTCACCACAGCCTTCCTATGTGGCTGGAGGAGAAGCATTATTTTTGATGAAATCCAAGTTTCACTGGAGTCAACAGCAACCCTCTGCACTAACTTTCCCTCAAGGCCTTCTCCAGTGAATTTCCACGTCTCTGAGGTTTCTCTCCTTTTCATCATAACCGTCTGTGTAGCCTGCAGCTGCTACAGAGAAGGCAGCTGGCTCTTACCTAATCCAGTGGGACAGGATCTTTACATAGATCCCACTTTGATAAAGGAGCCATTGTTTAATCAAACTAATCAATAAGACCTCTGAATAGGTAAGCATTTATAGAATTGTTTGCATTGGATATATGCTCTTGTTCTCAGCCCTCAGATTTCATAATCCTTCTGAAGATCTGATCCTGTAAATACTCAAACACAAGAATAATTTATGATCAACCATGACAGCATCTATTTACTATTCAAAGGGCTCATGCTGAAGGATTATGGCTTACCTGCACATGGCTGAACTGGCTGTAGGTAGCACAAAGAAATACATATATCTTCACATACTTAGCTACTGATACAGCTTTTATTGTGCCCTAGGAACTAAAGAGCAGATAGAGACTTAATCATTCTATCAAGAGACTGAGATTTCTCAGATGATCCACAAAGTATGAACCATGACTGTCTGAATTAGCCAGCAGTTCAGAAATATAGATTTTACATTGGCTTAGATAGGCTTCAGCCTTGAATATATTAACTGTAATCTGTCAGCAATAGACTAATAACAGCCTGAAATCTCTAAGTTGGTATTTCATTGATAATGTGCAGGTTTGGTATCCATAGGTAATTTGTTATCACTAAATATATTGTAATTTTGGTGTTAGCTCTCTTGAATTAAAGATCATTAAGTACTGTAAGCAATGTATAAGTAAAATCATTAATTTAGAGGTGCTGAGAAACCTTTCTAGCACACAGAGAAAATGAGTGGCTTCAAGTTAGAAAAGCCTTCTCTGGCATGAAACAGTGACTACTGCTCATGGAATTTTAAAAGGCATTTTACTATCTGTCCCTTTTGCAAGCACATTAAGAGAAGAGACTTTCTAATGCATTTCAACAGCAATGACATATTTATGAATTTATTAAGTAATTACACTAGTGTATATGATGTAATTTGCTAAATGCTTTTCAACTGTACAAAGATGCAGTTCTTTTCAAAAGCAAAACTAAAAATTAGCACCCAATTGCTAATTAGCAGACTGGAGGACATATTCTTCTGGCCTTCTGTCAGATTAAGTTTTCCAAACTGCTTGTGCTGCATCCATCTTTCTGTGGCTCACAGTCTAACCATTTAACTTACTTCTTGCTTTCCACAGAAGAGGAATTTGTTTTCTGTGTCATAGAATTGTTCTCTTTTTAGCACTAGCACATTAAATAGGAAAAAAAAAAGTTTATGTAATACTCTATTTGCATTTTTCATATGTTTTGTTTATTTTAAAAACCAAGAGCTGAGCATGCACATTACCAATGCAGAAAGCATAGTAATGGAAAAAAAGGCCTTTATTTGTCAGCTGAAATAATGCGTGCATTCAACCAACCAACCATTTTTCCTTTTAAATTAGAAATTAGAAAGTTAGATGTATATGCTAAAATAACCTGTAACAAAAAGAGGAGGTGACTCTAGTGCACTCATCTCCATCTAGCTGGATGCCTAAATCTTCCTGAAATTTGTGTGGGACCTGGGTGTTTAGCTCTAGGAGAATACTCTGAAACTCAGTATTTTAGTTTTAATTTAATTTCTGACTAAATTCTTGAGTTAGACAAGGGATGGAGATACATTTTTAAAAAATTAAATTCACCAGTGACCTGGAAAACTGATAAATTTCATGCAATTTTAGGTCAGACATGCAATATTGATAATTTATCTAGTACAGTAATTCATAGAATCATAGAATCAACCAGGTTTGGAAGAGACCTCAAAGATCATCAAGTCCAACCCTACTGTGGTTACTGGACCGAGGACTAAGTGCCACATCCAGTCTCAGCCTGAAAACCTCCAGGGATGGTGAATCCCCCACCTCCCTGGGCAGCCCATTCCAATGCCTGAGCACTCTCTCTGTAAAAAATATCTTCCTAACATCCAACCTAACCCTCCCCTGGCAGAGCTTGAGTCTGTGCCCTCTTGTCCTCCTGCTGGTTGCCTGGGAGGAGAGACCAACCCCCACCTGACTCCAACCTCCTGTCAGGGAGTTGCAGAGGGTAATAAGGTCTCCCCTGAGCCTCCTCTTCTCCAGGCTGAACACCCCCAGCTCCCTCAGCCTCTCCTTATAGGACTCGTAGGATTAATGCCAAATAACCTTTATTTAATAATATTTCAATGTTAATTTCATAGTTTGCATTACTGTAAAATGTTAGAACTTTTGTCAATTCATCTTCAAATGTTTGGCTTTTTGACAGGTTCGCACAAGCTCACAACAAATATCTTACACCTTCACATACATACAGGATACATATGCATGGAGATAATACATGGAAAGATCACTAACATATACACATGATTACACCAATAAATGTAAAATATTTTGATTTAAAGCAATTTAATCATGTGAATGTAGTGAGCAAAGAAATTGCAATGTAACAGTTCTTTTTTACAGTAAAGGTAACAAAAAGATATAGTTCTTGGCAATAAAATGCTTGGTCCTATGATGTCAGAGAGGAAAATTTTTATTGGTGTGCCAGTGGTCTGTTACAGAAGTAATGGGACCCACACAAAGTTTGATTTTCAAAACCTAATGAAGACTTTCCATTACCCCAAACAGATTTTGGGTCAGACTCTTAAAAGCATATGTGTGACTACAAATGCATTGTGTAGATGTCTGGCCCACAAGATTTTCCCCACATGCTAAAAAAATAAAAATACCTCTTCATATCAAGAATGTTAGAGTTTTGAAATCTGTAAGAAACAAGAAAGCACAAGTTGACACTAAGAAACCTACTATTCTAAATGCATATACTGAGACATTAGAAAATCAACCACATCATTATGAGATTCCTACAAGACATCTAATGGTCGTACAAAATGTCTTCCACCTGACAACCTAGTTTTCTGACCATGTACACTCTCACTGACAACATGTCCAGGAACTTACTCCCATCAGACATTTCAATATTGCAAGCACTGTGCACTTGTAGACACCCAAACTTATGTCCAGGGCATCCTGTGGGGAAGACAGTGGAGCTGCCTTTTGAGTGAGTAGGGCTTCCAGCTCTGTAGTCCACAATGGACTGAATCATCCTTTAGGAATTGTGTTAAAGTAAAAAAAAATGGAAAAAAAAAAAAAAAAAAAAAAAAAAAAAGAGGAAGGAGAAGAGAAAGGGAAAAGAAAAAGGCATCCACATAGCCCAAACGTCAGCATTTGTCTTGGCTGTGCTCAGCACTGATGGTTTTGTATCAGGCCATTTCTCCTCCATTAGGTAAGTTCAGTTTCCTCTTGTGTACCAAGAAAACATTTGGACTTTCAGATGAAACTAGTAGCAAAATTAAATGCTACACATTATTTACAAAAGCAAATAAAAAGGACCATAAAAAAAAAGACACGGTAAAGAGCTTTCAGATGTGGAGTCTGGTAACTTGCCAGGTAATGGTCAGAGACTAACTTAATTACATGGGATCCCTTACAGCAGCTTTGGACATGCTTGCTTCTGTGATTCTGTTAGAGATTCAGCAAAAAGCACATTTGGACCATTCATTTCGTTGTCGTTTCTAAAAGGATTTTCTCACACAATAGATTTCTCTTGCCAACTGTATTTAGTAATCAAGTGTAAGTGGAATCAAATGCCTTTCTTGCAAGTCACGAATACATAGACTGAGGCAAACTTCAATCTCAAGCTTCTCTCCTAAAAGAAGATTTGGGCTTATACTCTTCCGTCTCTTTACACATTAGGCACATTAGGAGACCTGTTTTCATATAACTTCGTTTCTTGATGAAGAAGACATATTTAACTTGCATTTTCACCCATTCTGCTTCAGCAGCAGCTAGAGCAGAACAAAATCCTTTATTCCAGAAGGCTTCCCAGTTGTGCTGTTGCTTCAGCCCCATCTTTTCTTCCCCAAATGGTATCCAAGCCCCTAATGACAGTTCTGGCTTTGCTCATGCTGAAAACCAGTGGAAGGCAGGGGATGCCTGATGGGTGTATAGATGTCAAAACCCTTTCATCCACAAAATGCTGCTTTTTCAAGTAGTGTTGTTTGCATCTGTGTAACAGTTTGTACTCTGCATCTTTAAAATCAGGCATGTACATCTGGAAAGATTTTGTAACCAGGCTTAAATATCCACTACCTCTAATTATTGCACAATTAAAATAATAATGGTAGGCTTTTTTTTTCACTAAATAAATAAAAATGAACATTTAATTGAATGAATGTTTCATATCAATCAGCAACTAAAAAAACATTTGAATTTTTATTGCAATATTTGCTTGTGTTACTGAGAGGTCTTTAAGGCATCAACGACTGTAACAAACCCATTTATTTACAGCATGTTTGCCCTCACTAGGATTGAAGGGTGTACAGGAAAACAGAAAGTGTTCTTGGCATGTCTTAATAAAAATATATGCAAATAATTGGGAAAACAAGAACAGCAGCATATAACAGCAGAAAACTTCTAAAAGAAACATAAATTGTTGCTGGCAGGTTTTTCCTCTAGGTAAATACATTGGTGAAAATTCCCCTATAGGAAAGTGCATGCAGAGCATGCATAGTTTCTGTAGGAAAATTATGGCATGGGCTGGTTTCCAAAAATACTGTGCCTGTAAAACCTAATCAGATGGCAAGCACTTGAACCACAGAAGTTAAAATCCCTAAGAGTAATGAGAGTCATTTGATAATCATATGAATGCAAGATAAATATTGTCCTTTGAATTTGAGCTCTGACCACTGAGGATGCAGCTTTATGGACAACTTTACAGTAGCACCTTGATCTAAGCAGTGGCTGCTCTGAGGTTGCTGGATAATTTGCTAGATTATAATTCAGATGGATGAAACCCCCAGTCCAGCTCATCAGACAGCCACAGTAAACAAGCATTCATACAGGGAAAATATAAGGGGAGAGAAAGTAAACAAAATGAAAGGACAAGTTTTCTACCAGCACAAAGCACAGCTTTCCTTTTTTATTCTTATTAGGGATGCTGAGATTCTTGTGTAGTTGCATGATGTTTAATGCTGGAGAGCTAAGAAAACACAGGGAAGGCACCAGACTTGCAATTAACATCAAGAACAGGTGGGGCATTGAAGTGTTCGGTCTGCTCATCTGACAGTCTCTCAGAATATGCAATTTAAACTCCTAAAAAAACATCCCCATTAATGCAGTCATATTGTAACCTGCTGTATGGTTCAGATATTCTACTTGAAATGTGAAGTGATAGACGACAGTTCCATTTGTCACATCTTCCCCTGCAGATATGTGAAGGAAAAAGCAGAACTCACCATTATTCACCAGGACATGGAGTGGACAATTCTTTGCTCTAAACTGCCGCACAAATTGCCGTATAGACTTCATTGAAGCCAAATCACAGTATAAAAACTCCACTGGGAGAGAAAAGAAGATGAACAAAAAGAGTTAAGTCAGTTACAATGATATAAAAACACACTTACAGACATCGACAAGGACTCTTGTGATGATATCACTAGGAAAGTAAAGGTTTTAAAAATAAACCAGGCTTTTCAAAATCATGGGTGAAGCTGGTCTCAGAAGGTTCCTTCTTTCTCCTTCCTCCTTTCATTTCTATTTTTAAACTATTTATTCTTCACAGAGCAAATATGAGGAATGCAGCTGCCAGGAGGTGAAGAAGGGGGTCAAATGGAGCAAATATGTACCAGTCCTACTGTTTTTCTACTGCTATCATTTAGGAAAAGGGGCTACAGCTCTGCAGCACTGAGGTGAGCAAGAGATGGCAGCTGGAAATCAATGGGGAGAGGAGAAGGCATATCAAACACCAAAATGTTTCCCTGTTTCTGATGCCAATATTCTGCCCTATGTTTTTTCCCAGATTATCTGCTGAGTATCTGTGGTTGGAATAGTTTCTGAAACAAAGCCTTATTGAGGCAGGAGGAAAGATGAGCAGCAGTGTGCCCATATAGTGACCCAGCTGATCACTGGAAGCAACATAAGAAATGCTGTGACTCTTGTGGGTATCCAGGGACACTTGATGGCTGGGTCACCTGGGAGCAACAACCAGTCACGTAAATGCCATTTGAATGTGGGTAGGAGTTGTGCTGACCCTCGACTCCAGCCATGGCAGTGTGATTTGAGAGGAACATCACAATGGATATTGTGGGCAGCATCCAGCTAGTGTTGGCAGAGGGCAGGGGGTTGGCAATCTGACTACAGCCACAATGTCACTCAAGGGGCAGGTTGTCAGTGTCTTACGATGTATCTGACAATGGTGTGTTTTTATTTCCAAGAAAACATGTCTCTAACAAAAAGATCATTTTCTTCAAAGCATTAGTCAGCCACTGACTTTCACTAGAACACTACAGAATTAATTAATCAAAATTCAAAAGATTACTTAAATCCCCCAGTAACTTTCAAACCATCAGGTCTGAAAATTCTCCTCCTGTTGCAGGTGATCAGCTTTCACCCCACAACCCTCACAGCTCTGCTTCATCGGTTGCCTTGCCTTGCATGACAGTCATGACCAGGGTTATGAAGTGAAAGTAAGCAGTGCTTGTTTTACAACAGCAGTAGCTATCCCCACAATAGCAGTAGCTATTCCCACACAAACAATCTACATTCTTTAGAAACTCTGCAAAGGGGAAAAAGAAAGAAAATTATGACCTTGTCCAACTGTTCTAGCCTTTTAAAAAGTGTGTATTGCATGCCAGCCTTTTGGTCTGTTTCAGCAGTAGCTATGTTTTAAGCAGGAAAATGTGAGTCTCTAGTGCAGATACTAGTCTCTCTTCTGGTTTGCTCCATGTCACTGAGGGATCCCACATCAGCTGGCTGTTGTCAACTCCACCCCAGTCAGACCCAGTACACTAAGGCTTTGAGGTGGATTTGCTTGAATCTCTTCCATAAAGTGAATTTTCCAAGAAACACCAAAAGGTGTTTCAGCCTAAGAAAGTCAGACAGTACTGAGCAACCTTCCACAACTATGTCCAGCAGAGAGAAAGGGAAAGGCTGTACAAAGCATGCTCCCCTTGCTCGCTGCATCCTTGCAGGGTGAGCCCTTACTGTCTGGTTTGATTTCAACAGACTCCCAGATTTCCTGAGCTCTGGCAACCTCTGCACAGTTACCCAGCCCCCAGGATGGTTTTGGCCACCACATCAGAGGACTGGGCTCCAGAGCCCTACTGTGTTTTCCTCCCTCTCTTCTGCCCTCCTTCCTCCTTGCCCCAGGGCTGCTGCCCTGTACTCCGCAGGAAGAAACAGCCACCCTCTTCCTTGCACACAGCTTCCCCTCGGTCTTCTTATAAAAGAATCAGCCTTTAAATAAGGGGAAATTAAAGATATACAGTTCTTCACACATGCTAAATAATTCCTTTCTGATAGGAAAATTAAACTGTTGGGTAAACAGGCTCCAGTGCAGGCTGTAATAAGAGACCTCTCCTTTTACTCTTTTCCCTGGTCGATCAGGGATGTTCACCAAACTGTTTCATCCTGTCACTACCAAGGCTCTGAGCTATAATGCCTCTTTATAGCATGTCAGTACAACAGGAGAATAGGAAGGCCTGCAGACATAACAAGACAAGCAAAAAAGGACAATCACAGCTGTTATTAAATATTCCCTTACAGGAGAACAGTTCCTTCAGTTCCCTTAGTATGGGGCTTTAACAACCCCTATATATTTTGAACCTAGACAGTATTAGATCTCTGAAATTGTCTTAGCAAATGTATATAAATTACTCAGTGGCCTTTTCCATTAAAAAACCAACCAAACAACAATGCTTAGATTCCAGTTATAAGAGAGTGTAAACACATTTTTTTCTCAAAGTGGCTGTAAAGAGATACCATTTCAACAACACTGACCCATGAATAGAAATGGACAAATTCTTGACCTCCTTGCAGGCCTTTAGGAGGTCTCTAATTTTGTTTAATTTCACTGATGCCCTGCATCTGGAGATGGTAAGGCAATCCAAAAGTTATTAAGTCCTGTAAGAGATGAGAGTTGCTCAGACCATCCCTCTTGTGGCCTAGCAGATATATAAAACCATATGAACCACACAGTAATTGCTCACATACACGAAACCTACTCATACTAACTTATAGTAACCAGTGCAACAATGAGCAGGGTAAAGACCCGGGCGAAGCTTTATGCTGACTCTGCTGTTGCTCTACTTTTCCAGGCAGCTCATCAAGGAAAGAGATTAGGGAAAGCATGATCAGCTCCTTAGGAGGCAGTCACTTACACTGCCAATGGAGGAGACACTTTTAATACAAAATTATTCATCTTGGTACAGGAGGCATTAGACTTTCATTAGCTGCAGTATTTTGTGGCGCAGTACATCACCTGTATGGACTCTGACAACATTATTGACTCTTCTGGATTTTGCTAATGCCACTATATATGCAAGAAAAACAGGGCTCTGAGAACATTCACTAAGCCAAATTTTAATCTCTCCCCTTATCTGACCTTGATATTGTCCTTTTCTGCATGCCAACAACAGCGGTGTTTAGATAAAGCTGTGTGCCTAGGTGAGTGGTTTTCAGCCTGACCTGTGCAGTCTCATCCTTCCTGGGAATTAACTTTTTGCCACAGCTGTCTGCTCTCCCCTCCCTTAATTTTGCAGTTTTGCTGTCCTTTGTTATGACTGTACAGTGCCCAGACTAAAGGCATACTAGGCCAAAGCTATCATTACTAAACTTATTTACTTGCTTACTTGGGAAGTGTGTCATCACATTCAGTATTTGTAAAGCACTTGCCATCAGAAGACCAGAACATGCCTTGGAAAGGAAAACAAACAAACAAATCAACCCCCAAACTTTTCTTTTTGCTCACAGGGCAGAAAAATTAATGGTCAGAGTCCTTGTTCATGCTCATTCATGCATGGAGGCTCTTTGCCAGGGAGGTGGATTCACTGGCGTGAGCACTGCACCGACTGAGGTGCTGTTCCACTTGAGAAAGAGTGCCAAAACATGGCTCCAAGTCTTGTGCTGACTCAGAGGCAGGCCTTGAACAGAAACCGAGTTTCTTCTTTGTCCCATGGTGCAAGCATTTAATTTTTTTATCAGTGTACTGAAGAATTACTTAGTTAGAAGGTAAGGACAATGCTAAGTTTCTAGAGTATTTTGAAGCATGAACACACATAATAAACATACCAACTTTTTTCATGTCTTAATGGATAAAGACCAGCATTTAATAATGTGAGCGAGCAAATGACCAAACTTGATCTTGAACTAGCAATGTGACTTGAATCACTTTTCGGAAATAATGATGGCAAAAGGTTTTCTGTATAGGATAGGTATGAGCAAAAAGATGTGCAATGAAAGCAAGAAAACCGAAGCAATGCCAAAATTCTCATCTTTTACCACAACAGTGGTCATTCTGCTTTAGTGTTTAATAATACAATAGGTTTTGAAAAGTAACTGTTTCCTTTCATTTTCTGTATGTTATTAAGCACAAAAATGGGGAGTGGAAGCTACATCCAGAATAACCTACATAGAGAATATCTGCTGCTAATGCTACTGAAACACTCACATTTCTAACTCTATCCCATTTTATCTCTCCTTCTCCTGTACTACTTGTTTTCAGGTACTTCTAGAATGACAGACATGCCTGTATTTCTTTCTGCTACTGGATATGCCCCATGCCCTTATCTAAATAATGAAAGCAAATACATCCATAATTGTCAGACACTGGCTAAAATCTTCATGCTTAAAAGTATTTTTCCATTCTTTTATTCTAATTTGATGACTCAGTTGTCAGAAAGTTATTAGCTAATGAAATATAGAAGGAGCACAATTTCCCAAAAGACAGCTAGAGTTACTTATGCCATTAACCACATATGAATAAATATGTATAAAATGGTGCTACAATTGCTGCTTTCCCTAATTGCTTTCTTTCAAACACGTATCTGCCTGGTGCAGCACCTTTTCAGCAACAGAGAAGTCAGTACAATGTTTGTCTGGCTGCACCTCAAGAGACACATACAAACCCCACAAAGCCAACTGCACATGACACCACTGAGCACCTGTACACTACATTTTCCTGTACTGTGCACCACCTTTCCCTGTACTGTGCACCACCTTTTCCATGTACCTGCTTGGCCATGTTAACTAAAGTTAGAAGACCTGAAGGACTGGCATCTGGTAGGTCCTGGAGAGCTTTCTGACACTGTGAGCCCCACAAAAACCAGGAGGAAGTTCAGTGTTAAGGAGAGCCTGACACAGCCCCTGAGTAGTCACATTCCCTTGAGCTTCCCACTCGGGGTCAACTTCCCTATTTCTGTCACCTGCTTCTTCACACCATTAGCACACCATTCTTTTCACCATCCAGATTTCTCCTGCTTGCTTTTCATACCAGCACAGTTGACTCTGTCTGCACATTTCTTCCAGATGTGTATCACAGGGCATAAAAAGCATGAAATGGTAATTTCAGTCTGTTAGGACAGGAAAATTCAGTAGTGAAAAGAATGAACAGATATTGCAGTGAATGATCAAGGACTGTACGCAATGTTTTGGCTCCCGTAAATTCTACACCACTTAGTCTTGATTTAGATCAGATTTAGATGAGCTAACCTACCAACTACCACTTTTTATATGTTCAGGTCTAACTCCTCACATTGATATTATTACGGACAGCTACAGCTCTACTTCAGCAGAAATCACAACTCAAAGTCAATCGCTTTTAGTACTTATGCTAAAGCAGTTTTCCATCACAGTTTCACTGCCTTTGTGTTAAAAGCACAAGTAGGGGATCCATTCTAGGGAAAGTTGCAAGTCTGCCCAGCTTGGCAGGGAGCTGAGAACTTGTTCGTGGTAGAAAGAGGACTAGAGAAAGGATTGCTTTGCCTGTTTCTACTTGCCACCCAAACCATCCAGTGTCTGAAGATATCAGCAGGAAGTTCTCCGGATCATGGAACAGTTCTTAGATAGGATAATAAAAAATGGTGTTCTGTAGTCACGTATCCACGCTTAAAAACATGTTGTGAAAGCTCCACACAGGTACATTGCATTCTGGCTGCAATATCATCACAGCATGCACTGAGGAATTTTGCCTTTCATCTGCTATTCTGCCTCAGAGTTACACTTTGGCATTGACACAGCAGCAAGGAGAAAGAACAGTTCTTAGATAGGATAATAAAAAATGGTGTTCTGTAGTCACGTATCCACGCTTAAAAACATGTTGTGAAAGCTCCACACAGGTACATTGCATTCTGGCTGCAATATCATCACAGCATGCACTGAGGAATTTTGCCTTTCATCTGCTATTCTGCCTCAGAGTTACACTTTGGCATTGACACAGCAGCAAGGAGAAATGCTGTCCTGCTCATAAAGAACTGAGCATGCTTCTGAGCACCTGACAGTGCAACAGAGATGTTTATCAGAAAGGGCTCTTAATGAGTCAAAATCTTTCCATTTGATAGATGCTGCACTGCAGAGCTAGAGCAGCTAGGTGGCAGGTGAAAATGAAGTGGAGCAAACCTCAGGGAAGAAAGAGCATGAACTGGAAGGAGAAAATATAAAGCAGTAGTGACTGGAGCCTCCTTTGTCACCATACTGTTCTGATGACACTACTAAACTGTGGCTCTGGCTGGCCCAGTCTTCAGAGACTGGTTTCTCCTGGGGTGATCTCTCCCCAAAGTAAGGTGTCCCAGAATCAGCTCATCTTTCTCAGCAAGGTCTGCTCATCTGTCTACATATCTTCCAGCCAAAACAAAAGCTGTTCTCAAACAAAACAGGGCTGCCAATGGAGGGGAATGAACTTCTGGCCAGCTGAGCTCAAGACTGTGGCTGCTATATGACAACACTGTCAATGGAAAACCCAAAAGCAGTTCTAGGCTGCTAACACAAACCTGTGGTCTAGCATTCTGCCAACTGGGTACGTGAGGAAGCACACAAGCCCCCAGATACAAAATGCAGCTCTTGCTAATAGAATTCTCCTACATTGTCTGGGACTCGCACAAGGGCTGTGATACAAATTCTCAGATGTGCATGATGACAGAACACTGCATGATATTCAGGACTATAAAATGCCTACTTTAAAAGGACTTCTAGGTAAACAAAACCAAGCAAAATCCTCCAGGTAAATAAGGTGTGTACCAACCAACTGTATATTGAGCGTAATGAGAGACAGTCATCATAAGTGCATAGTGTCTTCTATTTATGCCATGCTCCTGCCTTTATACACTTGATGATCTCTCTGGCTTCTACACTACAAGCACTCTAGAATCTCCCCAATTCTGCATTAGTAGCCAAGTTTCACAGGAATTAAATATTAAATTCATTAAGGCACACAAAACCCTAGTATGGCAAATCATGCCTATGACACTGGTTAACCCTTAATTCCAGTTGTGGTTATGGTGACAATCTGCAGAACTTTGCCTTCTAATCCTTAGAATGATTTTAAGTATGTGACTGTGGACAAAAATGTTGGCTGTGGCCTGCTGGGTATTTCATAAGTTCTATCCTGACTTATCCTCTGTCTTTTATCAGCCTGGATAATTTTGTGGCCCTTTTTCAGACCATTGTTCTTTCACAGACTATTAACAGAAATAATAAAGCATGACTAACTCTAGCACAGATTTACTGTTCAAGCTGATGCTTGTGATCTGCCACTGAAGAAGACAAATGGAAGACATCCATCTAGCAAAGTGTGTGAGTGCAGTGCCACAGGTGAAAATAGTGAACAGATTTAAAGATATACTATTTGGATACTTTTTATATTGAAAGATATGCTCACAACGTAAGACAGTCTAGCTTGTCTACAGCCCTTCAGCATGCAAGCAAGCACACCCAAATTCAGCTGCTCCTTCTCTGAGTCATCCATTCTAGCACCACTAACTTGAAAGGCAGTCTAAAGAGATGAACCTCCTGTGCTTAATGTTAGCCTTTGTGATCCGTCTCTGTGTGTCATCCTCCAGCCTATTCAGGGAAACAAGAGCTCTGCCTTAGTGTTTACAACATAAAGAGAAATCTCATGGACAAATAATAGAAATTCATGCCTCTTTTTTGCGTCCTCATGAAGGTTTCAACATTGTCTGCTCAAAGAGCAATTGTAAGGAAAAGGCATTTTGCCATGCCATTTCTTAACCATATAGCTTTACCCTATTGTACTAAGAGAAATGGGGAAAAAAGTCATCAGCCTTCTGAGAGATGCTTTCTCTCTCAGAGGTGGAAGAGCAAAACAAAAGAAATTCGCGCTTGGAAGTGAGCAGTCTCTCTTAGCAGCTTTCAAGTTTCACAAGAGAAGTGTGTGGCCTAGTACAGTGATCCTGTAGCTTGTTATAGTCAACAAACACACCAGTAGCTCTTGTTCATCAAAACAGGCAAAATTCCAGGGTAAGAACAGTGTTTCGGTTCCATCATTACCAACAGCTCCCATTACTGCCAAAATATCAGCTTATCACAGGACAGACCCCTGAACAGCTTCACAGAGCATGTTGCCAGAGCACTAGAACAAAAAGGAGGAGGTTCATGGAAAGCAACAGAAATGCCCACATGTGACTCTGCTAATTGCAACACCAGGCTGAATGTCATTTAAATATGCTACCATTATAGCACAATTCACACAGGCACAGCATGCTTTGGGTTTTTCAAACACGAAAGCAATGTTTTACTGTATAATATTTGACATTTTATGTTC
>NW_008675916.1:18394-49562 GCF_000695815.1 Acanthisitta chloris
GCCATCAACTCATCAGAAGAGTAACCTTAGGAGGTGGTGGCAGCAGGACAAGACCAGTGGGATCCACAGACAGCTCTCAGGGTGAGAAAGGTTATTTCAGCTTCCCATGGGTAAAATTTCTTCCTTTTTCAGAATAGCAAATACAATAAGAGTTATGTATAAAATTTCCTCATATGGTTGCTGGATATTAAATGCCATCTCCCTCCTCCTCCTCCTCCTCATGAGTTCAGGTGCTCTTCTCCCAGGTTTCTGACTGCAGAGACAAAGTCCTCTGATATCCTCCCCTGTTGCTATGAGAAGACTTTTTTTTCATGCCACTGAAGAACTGTTTTGGGAACTCCTTCTGCCATAATTTCTAGTATATGAGAGTGTGTCTTCATAGGTTAAAAGGAACTATGACTTTGGCTCTTCATAGGACCATTGAGATCCCTGTGAAAAAATAGTGAGAAAATACTATGGCCACACCAATTTCACTCTGAGCCTGATATTTGGAAGACAAAAAAAGAGTGTTGCAGTGAAAATGCTTCTTATATCTCTTTTGAGGATTGAGGGAGGCAGCTTTCATCCTACTCACAGCTAAGCATGTTTTCTTCCCTCCAGAGCAACTAAACCCAAGAGGATGGGCCCAGGTAAACCCCCTCTGCCTCATGGGGACAGAAGAGCTCAAAGTGACCTTCTGAAGATTCATCATTTATGGACAGAAGATGCTTTAGAATAGCTTCATTCCTATTATCCTCATTGCAGTGGGATTTGGCTAGATGATCTTTAAAGTTCCCTTCCCACCCAAACTCTCCTATAATTATACTTTTAGATGTATTTTCCTCTTGCTCCCCAGCGAACAGATTTTTATATTAAATTTCATCACTATATTCTGTGAATTGCAGACATATTTCTTTTCCTTCTCTGGTGACATTTACACCTTAGAATGGCTTAACTTCACTAATGTTACTTATGTCTCATTTAAAACTTCAAAATATATGGCACATACGTGACGTGCACATTACACTGTCCTCTATAGACACTTTCTGTCAAGTAAAAAGCTTTTTGGATGTAAAGCAGAGTCAGGCTATTAATGAAGATAAAAGTCAGCAAGGTTTTTACAAGATGACAAAATGAAAATGTACTTCAGAGCAATCTAGAAGCATGAGTCTTCCTAGAAATTATGCTGAGTCCTCAACCGATTTAAACTGGTATAGTTCTGCAAAGTACATGGAGCTGTCATTTGTTTCCAGTTTCTCAGCTCTGGATTTGCACATTCCCAATGCATCTTGGTTTGCACAGCTTCAAAGTTAAGATATCAAATTACTTGTATAATTTGATGATCAAGGACACATACATGCATATGAAAGAGTGATGGCAAAAAAAGGGCCCAGAGACCTTTTGCTGGCAGCATTCTCCTTCAGAATATGTTATTAGATGAGCACCCTGACTAAAACAAGCACCAGCACTCATCTTGAGCTGTTTCCATCTTGACTTGCAGAATTTCTTTTCTATATGAACAGCTTACTGTTCACAAGCAAATTGAATTTATTTATTCAAAACCTTTTCTCCAAGCTAGACAAACCCTACCAAATTCAATTCACTGTCAAATTAGCTAACTTGCTCATATTTTTACACCCCTAAATCTTGCTCCCCTCAGCCTCCCTAATCTATCTAATTTGTAAGGTGAAAGAAGCCCTCACATTTGCAATATATTTATTTTGTAGAGAGAATCAACACAAGCTTCAGTGAAAAAGAGGCTATTCAGAAAGTGAGGGGTTTGCTAAAACGGGGGTACCTTAATTACAGGCAAACAGAGCCATAATGTCTGTAAAACAGACTCTTTTTTTAGTTGCTACAGTAATGAACGTGCAAATCCAAATTAGCCTGCTTTTGGACTGAAATGTCTCAGTGCTGATGATACTCCAGTTCCCACAGTGGCCCAGAACTGAACTGTTCCACTTGGCCATTGCTAGTACAGGTCTGGCTTCTCCTGTCTTCTCACGGATGTAATTGTCAAGAGATGTGAACTGACTTGTAACTTTCAGTCTTGTGAATTTTACTTGCTATTAGAGATTTTTTTAAAATAGATTAAGAACTTCTGTGCTATTTTCTGGCAAGTACTGAAAGCTTTAGCCAAAACTCAGAATGCAACCAGCATGTCCTAGTCTGCCATGCAGGTGCTTCTTTCCACAAGCCAATGTCAGATATATATTTGTAGATCAGAAAAAATTCACTTCTACTAGTACCGTTTGTTAGTACAGTGTCTAGATATTTCATCCATGATATCAACTTTCAATTCCTGGCCAGAATTTATCACCAGAGAATCATTATCTGATGGCACAAAAACTCTCCCATTGGCTACATTTCCTGAAAAGAATATGCCTTTTCTGAGAAGAGCAGCTTATCATTTCAAAACCACCAACGTAAAAACATCCAGTGCAAAGAAGTATGTTTATAATAAACTTTTGTATTACCACAAAAACACCTCAGCAAATTATCTGCTCCACACCCTCTGAGGTAACACAGAGAGGCTGATAGTGTCTCTGCTTTGTAGTACTTCAAGGAGAAAATCTTTGCAGAGTCAAAGGAAATAAAACAAAGAAGGGAATAATAAGCTTCAGGCAGGAATAACTTTGAGTTGTCCAGAACACAACATCTTTTGCTCTAGACATAAGATCTATCCATAACACATACTTTGGCAAAGACTACCTTCCTTTTCCCCAGAAGTTTTCTGTTTTTCCCTCTCATGTCAGTCCTAGTGCCCATAAGGCAAACTTGAGGGGCTCCTCAGATCCAGCTTCAGTCCACTATTTTTTCTCTTTTTTTGGAGTCACTCCTTCCCTGTGGCAGCAGTGGCAGCAGAGCTGGTGGAGGCAATGGGAGCAGGCAGCTGGGGTGGAGGAGACACAAGAGGTCAGGGCTACCACTTCTACCAGTGGTGCAGCTTTAGGGCCAGGTTAGTCACAGCTGACCTGGTTTCTGATCACTTGATGGCTATCCTGCACTCCCCATCCCTGCCCCTCTTCTTTCCAGCCACACAGATCTGCTCTTGCAACTGCTTCTCCTGGCTCGTGCCAGCCTATACTTGGGATGTTATCTGGGTTATGGTAAGGGAATATAAATAACCTTCAGTAGCAATGCTGTCGTCCTCTCCCATCCCTCCAAGAATCAGGATGTACAGGCTTACTTTTTCCTTTTCTTCAGATCTGACACTAGGCTGTTTCTCTTTCATACTTAAGCAAACTTAGGTCTGTAGAGGGCTTCTGAGATATGATTCATCTGACCTGTTTCACAAATCTAGTTTAAGATGAGATGAATCATGTCTTACAACTGTTTATTCCTCTCCACAGACTGCAAAAGGAGCTTGGGGACACTGACTCAGACTTAAAACTCTGCATTATGAACCTCAAAAATTAGGTGATTTGAATCCCAGTGTTCAGTTTCAACTAATAATGAACAGAGAAGGAGAGAAAAAAAATCAGAGAACTGGGCATGTGTGCAGATGACTCAGTGTTATTCACCATACTCAAGATTTGGAAAAAAAAAAAGAGAGTGAGAACTTCCAGGATAATCTTGCCAAAGGCTCATAAATAGCTGTAACACAAAGAAAATTCATGCTGGAAAAAGATAAGAAGTCTTGCAGGGAGTGTTTAAATTCTTTTCTTATTGTGAATGCCTTTGAGATAACTGTGAATTCTCACCAGAAAAATAGAGATATTATTGCACACTCTAATTGGCAAACACATCTTGAGAGTCAAAGAAGGCAAATATAATTGTAGTGGTTGGTTGGTTTTGGTGAAATTATGTATCTGCATGCACATAACTGAGACTGAGCTTAAGCAAACAGCAAGACATTGCAATTTCTACAATAACGACAGTATAGCTATGCATCTCAGGTGAGAAGTGGCAGTTTTGCAGCTGCTCTATAAATCACACAGCTCTCACAGCTACTAATCTGCTGCAGAGATCTTACAGCCTAGCAAAATGATAGGAAAAAGCACAGAAGAATAAAATGCTAAGAATAGAACCAGTCCATTGCTTGCTGCCCTGTACACTGGATCCCACCTCCCTTCTCTTTTTACTTCTATACAAATAGGTATTTCTTATGATTTTTATGCATTCATATAAAAAAGGTTTTGGGGGTTGGGTTTTTTTAGATGAATTCATCTTTAGAAAATTTTAGATCTCTCCTCTCACCTCAGCCTGTTTTGTTACTTTGCTATTCTTCTCATCTCCCCTCCCTTGTAGATCCTCCAGAACTTTTAACATGATCACTCTAATGTAGAGTCCCTATTCAGTAATGGGGCTTTAAAGTAATTATCTTTCATAGCACTTCCCTGCTAATGTTGACCTGGAATTTCAGGCAATGTCAGCCAGAGCTGCTGAGCAAGGAACCACAAGGTTCTTCTACTCCATCTCAATATTCAGTGCTTCTGTTATTTTTGTTCTTTCTGAAGGCAAACTGATTTCTGGACATCTGAGTAATTCTCACCTTAGGAATATGGGCCCTGTATATTGCTCAGTATTGGCTCATGGCGATAAGCATTTTCATTAGACAGTTTGTGAAAATTCTTCCTCTTGTTAGAAAAAATAACCCTGGGAAGGCTATGTCTGGCTGGAAAGGGTATACTGATTAGGAAACTATTTAGACAGATACTTTTAATTATACAAAGGGTGCTATACAAAAATTGTGTAACACCCCATTTTTTCAAGAAAAAAACCAAACTACTTTTTCTAAACGTGCATCTTGAGGAAGGTACCAGGTGAACAAAAAGCAGATACATAAGCCTTTCTCCTATTCAAAAATCCAACTTGTCTTTGCCAATCCTTTACACCAGCTTTAAAGAAAGGACTACCTGTACAGGTAAGTCTTTGCATTCCCATTCAGCCTTTGGACTTTCTGGAGACACTTCCATTAGCTAAACTAATGGCTTTAAAAAGCATTCATGAGATACTTCTCCAGGTCTGAATTTCTCACCTGCAGAAGGGACA
The DNA here is from genome assembly GCF_000695815.1 of Acanthisitta chloris. Lineage (NCBI taxonomy): Eukaryota > Metazoa > Chordata > Aves > Passeriformes > Acanthisittidae > Acanthisitta > Acanthisitta chloris. The sequence goes on from NW_008675916.1 coordinate 23,369, forward strand.
CAAGGTACAGATCAATGCATCAGTCATACTACAGTGATGGCAGCTGAGCTCGCTGGCTTGGTGAAAAGAGATGTATAGCATTGTTAAATGCATAACAAGTGTATGAATCTACTTCTCTGTACACCTGCTCTCCAGTTAGCAGGGAGGTGACCAGCATCAGACAGAATGGTCTGTCTTTTAAAAGCCAATAGTCACAGCACTGCTTTTTCCTTTGGTGCACACCCTTCAAGGACAAGCCTTTAAGAGGGGGAGGGAGAAAATAGATTCTCATTAGTAGCAGACTAATGCTACTAATGTTCATGCCCAAGTATAACTCAAATGCAGTTAAACTGGATTTTTTCCCATTCTCTTTCCTAAGAAAAATAAACACAGTCAAACCTCTTTAAATTTTGCATCCTCTGCAGGGAATGAATAAGGTATGAAATTGTTTTTCTTACACTTTGTGATGTAGTATTGGCATTTGGTTAATGAAGAAGCTAGAAATTCTCCTCACCAGAGACTACTGTTTCTAATACAATGATAGCTATGATCCTGACACTACAAAGAAGGGAAGTAGAGACCTGCAACTGGCAGGATACTGGATCTGAAGACATGAAGGTTTTTTATTTCTGCTTAATGCCAAACTGGTGTGTTTTCTTTTTTTTTTTTTACAATAACCCTCCACACACATATTGGGAAAGAAATCAGGTCATAATTTTTATGCTTTTGAGCGTACAATTCTAGCAAACTACCTCCAACAGCAGGTCTGGATCTGAATGGTACTGTTTGAATATATTTGAATTGCTGTAGAGCTCCAGATTAGCAGTGCTGCAAGATCAAAAGGCTGTGATGCAAAATTTTGGTGCGGCAAGCCGCAACATATAAAAACCACACTGCCTGCTTTTAGCAGATTCTCACCCACCACACTACCTCCATAAGCCTATGTTTGTGGTTCAGCTCTACACCTGCAAAAGGTTGAATTCAGCCCCTAGTGCCATGGCAAGTGTTCTACAACCCACCCTGGTGCTGGGTAGGGTGGTGCATCTCCCTCCTGCTCCCCCTCTCTCATGCAGGTAAGGGCAGCACAGATGAGCTGGGAAAACGTACAGCTCTGCCTCAGGTGGAGGGAGAGTGGGGCTGTCATCAGATTTGGAGCAACTCCCCAGCCCTGGTGTCTCTTGTGTCCTCCAGTTACTTCACAGAAGTGACACAGATCTCCTCAATCATTATTTTGGGGAGCCAAAGTAAATTTGGTTAGCCATGTATAAAGCTCTGGAACAACACATTTCTAATAGGCAGGTAAAGTGCTAATTTAAGGGTAAATTATATATTTGGGTTAGCAGCTTGGCTGCTTTGTTGTTTGGTTCTTTCAGACTACTTGGATGGCAGCCATCAGCACTCTGTGATTTATCTCTATTTAATTTTTCCACTTTTTCAGACCCTTGGCTGTTGGTAATTCAATTTCTGGCAACTGCAGACCTTCACTCCCTATTATAAGTTATGTCCCAAGGCAGGCATACAACCATCTGCACTGCAATGGTGGTGGTAGCTAGTGGATGTGAAGAGGCAAATGTCCAGATGCCACTTGGGCTCTGAAACAGCTTTAATGTATAAATGACTGTTTGGACTAGAAATACTCTCTGAATCCAAATATGAGCCTCTCAAAAACATTAAGGTCCTCTCCCAAGAGACTCCTCCACTCTGTACTCCACTTCTGCATATTACTTGTCCCGGCAGCTTTAATGGATGCAGAAAACTAAGTATTTTCCTTTGCTCAGCCTCCAAAATCATCAAAGGAGGAACTAATCCCCATCCTTCATACTCGCTTCAATTCCCACATCTTCCCTTATCCTCTCCTCCCAATGTCCATGCTCTCCAGAAGAAATCTTCTTTTGGGAGATTTGTGCTTACAGCAAATCATCAGCTTCTGCTTTCCTGAGAAAAATGTCTTGTTCCCAGCTGCTGGTAGCAGCTCTATCCACAGGCACAGAGCAGCTGCACAAGGGGCTGTTGCATGTAAGAGCAGGGAGGCATCATCCTCTCTCCAGCAAGCCTGGAAATCATACAAGTCTTGGCCTGAATTAAAGTGGGATGATTCTATTTTAGGCAGAAATTACTCCAAAATCTTTCTAAGAAAGCTCAAAAGGATATTACCTGCAGACAGTGAGGTGGAAAGAAAATGTGGGAATGGCTGCACTATGTCCATACTCACAGCACCAGGCTCCTGACAAGAACCTGCACTGGGTGTTGTTCAGGTCAGCATCAGTACAGCCCATCTCTCTGACCTTCTGTGTGACACAGAGCCTGACTCCTCAGTTACTCATTCCTCAGTCAAACCTATAACTCCTCAATGAGCTACAGCACAGCTTGATGAGCTGCTAGCTGAGGGAAGCTAGAAAGAAACAAGGATGCTGCGACTTCTCCACAGGGCTAGTTATCTTGAGATGTGGAAAGCCTGTGTGGCCACAGTTGCATCTTCCTGCCCTCTGATGAGAAAGGGGGACAACAGTGGTTATCTTGCATGATAACCAGGGGAGTGGACAGTTGCTCATGACACTCCTGGAGAATTTCTTTGTTTCCTTCTATGTCTCCTTAGATAAATATTTGGATGTAAAACTGCAAGTTTATTGGTACCTCCTAAGCAGAGATCCACCTGATATTACCCAGGCAGAGTTTCATCTGTCTCTACTCAAATGCTTCAGTATCTCTCTAATAACATACCTTTGAAGTTTCTGGACTTCACAGTGAGAACACTGTAATTTGTCCCTTGTTGATAGGCAGAGCTGTCTATAATACACATCCAAACAGTCTGTGTGGACAACTGCCCATAGTACTCAGCCTTCATTTCTGTTTCAAGGTTATCTGCCCAAAGAGAATGAGGTGAAGCAGAAAGACTTCAGGCTCTCTAATGCCCATTCTCTAACAAACTGTTCTGAAAGTCATGATGAAAAAGATAAATCAATCATGAATATTTCCTGTCCCTATTCTGGAAAAAACTTCATTCTTTTTCTCTGAAGATGCCTCTTCCCCATTGCCTCAGCTAAGTCAATGAAAAAGAAAGGGAAGCCCAAGCCACAGAGAACAGAAGACAATTTAAGACTTTTGGGGAATGTGAAATTTAATTTTGCTGGAGGGCAATACTTACTTTCCACATAATTTTGTTTTTGTGGAATAAAGGGCTTGTTACAGCCTGGCAGTGCTTTTTAAGGGATTTAAATTTCTAACAGAAAACAAACCCTTTGAGATGTTTGACTTGCATTGTTCCAAATTATTACATTCTTTAGCTCTAATCAACGTGGTTTTGATCACTGCTCTTTTAGGATATATTTTATTAACATAAGCAGAAGTTAAATTTTCTTTGCATAAGCTGTGACTCATAGCTATGATTTTATACTACTTTAATGAGGACTGTTTTCCAAACTGTCTCAAAAAACCTGTGTATGCAACTAGTACATCAGCAAAGACTTTCAAAAAACAAATATTTTTTTCCCAGAATTACCAGTGCTGTTACATATTTTAGCACTGGCAATAGTCCAGTCCATAGGGGTTTTTTTTACGTCAGCTGGAGTGATCAGCAATCATTAAAAGCCAAAATGTGTGCAATCAAGGTATGTGAGTGACTGCTGATAACATTTGAAAAGTTCCAGATTATGTTTCATCCATGAAATTGAATAAAAGACATTTTTACTCCATGCTCAGAGCAGAGAGTCCTTCCACACTCCCCTAGATTGACAGGGATAGTTTGGCCACAGTGAGAACAGTTTCATATTCCCCTTTGTCCTTGGTTTCCTGGCTGCTATGCTTTTGTGGCTGAGGTGAATCCACTGTTAGGAAAGGGACAGTTTATGCTGCTCCTTTTTTTCCTGGGAGTAGAGTCATGGTGTGTTTTGCATAATGCCTGGCAGGACAGTTCAGCCTGAAGTAGAATCCAGGGCAATTTTTCCTCCTCTGTATCACTGCTCTGTTTTCCTCCACTGCAGTTGCATTCTTGTATTCTTTCAGTCCCTCTTTAAAATCTGGTTTTGCTAATGGTAACAAAGGGCATAAATTACTCATCCCTCCCTGTTTTCTGGAGCTTTTCAGTGAAAGAACTGGGAAGAGGATATGTCTGATAACTAAAACCCAGCAGGAGCAATCCTTCTAGTAACTAAACTAAAACAGGAGCAATCCTTCCAGTGGCTGGAAATACACATCCCAAGAAGAATGTGAGTTGTGTGTTAATTCCTGGCAGAAACATCTAATCTGTCACTTTAAACTATCAGATTTTACTTTAATTACAAGGAGGGAAATAAGACTGAGTTATTAGTGGGCAAAGTGACAAAACCAATGACTGGCACAAGAGAGCATCTTACAGCTGGTACTTGCACAATTTCAAGAACATAGCCACATTCTCTCAGAGGTTATCTGAATATGCCTGTTATACTGTGGTCAGCTTGAGATAAAGCCACCTATTAATAACAATGAAACCTGAAACCCAACAATGTTTAGAGATATTTCTTATTCAAACAAACAAACAAACAAACCCCCACAGAAACAAGAAAACAAACAAAACCCCACTACCACCAACAACAAAAACCCCAAAGAAAATTAAAACACATAAATAAATAAATAAAGCAAACAAAGTGGTGTTAATTCTGTAACATACATTAGGCAAAAAACCTTGCAAGGGAAATTACTCTGCAAATGCACAAGCAAGATGGAAGAAGGAAACTTTACTCTGCAATGGAAATCCAATGGCTTAATAGAAAATTCTACCAACAAAGCTCCAAAATCAAATGCAGGTCAAACACCATGCCTGGTTTAGTGGAACCCTAAAAGTACACTGAATCATACATTCCTATTCCAACTTAAATTCCTTAGGATGCAAGTCAAGAAGAAAAAGGTTTTATAAATGCACTTTTCCTCAATATAACTCTATTTCTAGAAACATCAGGAAAAGCTCTAATATTGTCCAAACTTATCACTTTCACATTTTGAACAGCGCTCACTCCTTTCAAACACTCAGAATGAAAAGCACAGTCTGCAGAGCCTTACAAGACATGGTTCTAGAAAAGCCACTAGTCATGAAAAATAATATGCAATTATGTGCAATTATGGCTCATATACTTGGAACATCACAGGGTTAGAAGAGCCACAGAAAAAGGTGCAAATAGCAAGGTTCCCATAGGCCCCTGCTGCAGTTACAGTTTAGTGGGATCCCTTTGAAGCCAAAGGATGTGCAAGAACATCAAAGCAGTCAAATAATGACACTGGTGTGGCAAATGCTGTGGCTTTCCATTATCTGTTCACAGCTCTGTGTTTCTGCAGGGCAATGTGGACAGCATAGCAATGTGCACAGGGATGGGCTGACAGATAGGAGGACTTGTCCATGATGAGAACAACTGGTAAGACTGTCAGATCCACAATAAAGCATGGAACTGAAAATCTCTAATTCAGCATTCACATCACATTACCCAATCTACCTGAAAAGTACGCAGTGGGGAGAACTGCTATGAATTCTGAAAAAGTGTTTAAAAAATCATCAGATCATGTAAAAGACATGTCTCTAACATAAGGGCTGTTTCCTGGCCACTTATTACATTTATTCCAGCAGTGTCTGTAACACAGCATTAGCTGGGGAAAGTCTTCAGTGTTATTTGAGTGTTTGAGAGCTGCTTGAACTCAAGGTTTCAAACAGCTTTGTAAGCAAAATTGAGTGTTTATCAAGAAGGGTAAAATACAAGAAAATGATTATATACACTTGTAATTAATTCTTTCACTATTGAAATGCAAAAAATTGATCTGCGAAAAATAATTATTGAGAACTCTTAAGAGTGAAAATACAATGGCAATTTTCTAAATTAATTTAACAGTTGACTTACTTTAATTAGTGATAAACTGTTTATTGCAAGCTCTGTAATCACTTTCTGTTTACTCAAGGGAGCCCCAATCTTGCTTGAGCTATAGAAATCACCACAATAATAAACAATATGAGATGTTATCTAATCTTTATGACTTTGTCTTTTTTGTGGAAGAGAAAGCAAAAGATCTGGAAGACTCTGATTTTTATTTTACTGTATAAGGTTATATACAAACAACTTATTTAAAGTTAAAGGAGACATGGAGTGAGCAGATTTTCTCCAATCATGGGTATATCTGCATGCACGGTGTCATATCCCATCACAAACTCATCAGCTTCTAGTTGAAATACATATTTTCTCCAGTAATTATGGGAAACAGTAATCCCACTTCTCCAGCTGGTGGCAAACGAACTTCTAACCTAAACCTAGTCATGGCTAGTTTATACCTCATTGCTTTATTAAATGATCTTTTACTATAAATTTACTTGTAGGGGTTTTATTATTTGCCCTATTGACATATCCATGAGCAGCAAGACTATCCTTTCTGACATTTAATTATTTTTGAACAAAACCATCCAAGGTCACTTAGGGTTTTTTTTGTTAAAGCAGACTTTATATTTCCCTCAGAAATCCTCCTTCATTTCAATTTGAGTTCATTTTATTGAACTTGCAGAGCAGGACAGTATCTTGTATTTTAGGTGGAATCCAACATAAACTGAATATTTCCTAATTTTCTTTGGGTATACACCGCATGTCTTAGGATCATTTATCTTTTTCACAGGTATATGAAAGCCTAAACTGCTACAGACTAGCTTGTCTTTGTCTTCTTTAGTCATCCTAGTAACACTGAATCCACAGACGTTCTCCTTTCCCTCAGTTTTTTTTAACAGATGAGCTTTGAGTTTATAGCTAAGATCTTATTTTACGTTATGGCTCAGGGAAGCCTTTTGATACCAGACATACAAAAATACCATCTCAGTATTAACAGTTTGCAGCTTATTAGCACATCCTACCTCTGCTGCATTTCACTGCACTACACAGAGCTTCATTTGAGATGATTAAAGTTTAATATCAAGACGTTCAACTAAGTTATGCTGGAAAATCTGCCATTAAAATTCATTTAAGTTACATCACACCAATCCATGGAAAAATCAACTATGACAGGCTCAGAAAACTTCACATTTAAATAATGCTCTTTATATCCATAAAGGGCATATAGAAAAAGTCAACACCAATTATCACAGCAACTTTTTAACACACTACCCCTTCTGCTTTGCTAGATCTTTGCTAGATCTTTGGTGGGTATATAGTAAGCAAAATGGGAGAGCAGAAGAAAGGAGAGTGCTTTGAGCTACAGGTTGCAGATCTCACCAAACAGAAAAAAAACCCCCAGATACAGTATGACAAGAATGCTAAAGAAAAGTATGACAGTTTCCACAGTATATGATAATCTATGGTAATACAAATATTATGACAGCAAAAATTACTTTGACTTGAATTTTTGTTGGAAGGAGCTAAATTAGACAGTAAAGTTTTGAACAACTTTTTCTCAAAAATGCTTTGGTGATCATGAGGAACTACCAGAAGAGATAAGCACAAAGACAATTGGGGTTTGGGGCATTTATTGTTTGTTTGTATTTGTATTTGTGTACAATAGAGGTTTCTTTCTTTGGCAGTGTTTTGAGGGCTTCTTTGTTGGGTTCCTCTTTTCTTTTCTTTTCTTTTTCTCTTTTCTTTTCTTTTCTTTTCTTTTCTTTTCTTTTCTTTTCTTTTCTTTTCTTTTCTTTTCTTTTCTTTTCTTTTCTTTTCTTTTCTTTTCTTTTCTTTTCTTTTCTTTTCTTTTCTTTTCTTTTCTTTTCTTTTCTTTTCTTTTCTTTTCTTTTCTTTTCTTTTCTTTTCTTTTCTTTTCTTTTCTTTTCTTTTCTTTTTCTTTTCCTTTTCTTTTCCTTTTCTTTTTTCTTTTCTTTTTTCTTTTCTTATAAATTATTTTAAAACTTGTTTCAAAACTTGTTTCCAGTTCTGTCAATGGTACTTAGCTCTTGTGGGGCTGTGTCTCTATTTTTGACTTGCATTCTAATCAGAGGAATCAAACTGCTCCAGACACATCATCCCAGTCACAACCAGCATGCTGCAGACCTGCAGCTGCTCTGGCCTGGCTGAGTTCCTAGCAGCAAACTCCAGTTCTGGAACTACATAGCTATAAGACTAAACCTTACTTTCCTGACTGCAAACTTCTTTAATATTTTGCATTATTCCCTCCTGTTTGATAAACCAAATTAATACAAGCCTATATTAAATTTTTACTTTTTTTACTTTCTTTTTCATCATTATTTTACATTATCCTACCAACATGTAGGTCCTATCACAATTTCCATCAATGCACCATGTATATTTTTGATTTTGATGACTTCTTTTTCTAGTGTCACATCATATCCTTCTCTACCACACTCTTAGTTACAATGGGAGAGGAAATTGGCAATTCAAAGCTTCTCTGCATTATTCCTTCATATGTTGCACCTGCCACTGAAAGGAATGTTTCTTCCACTGTTCAGATGGCTCCTGCACTGGTGCTCTGTCCAGCTGTGGTGGATAACTGAAATCCATCTGCCTGTGACTGATGGCTGCATCCACACCAACAACTTGCTACCTTGCTTCCCACTTCCTCCAACTACCTGTGGGATCAGATGTCCTTGTTTTGACACAAGTCTCTGTCCTGTTATTTAAACATACACCTCTCTCTACATTCCTTCTCCAGCATGTGCCAGACCTGGGATCTCAGAGCAATCAGTGGAACATTAAAGAGGTCATCTTCATCCCATCAGACCTGTAACTAGCAGTCAGGATAGAAAAGATTGCTCTAACCCTACCCACTCAAAGCTTATGAATCCAACCCTGACATCTCACAGGATTCACTATACACCAGTGCTGTCACTCATGAACAGAGAATTTAAGGGTTGGACCTTACAGATCATCTAGTCCCATATTCTTAATCTGGCACAATGCTTACGGATTTGAAAATGCATGGCATGTTTAAGCAGATGAATGGCAAGCAGGTTGTGTGTTTTCATTGTTTTCTATTTTTCCCTTAATGAAATTCTGTTATGTTGGAAGGCATTTTAATGAAATGCATACAGGAAATATGCAGAAGTTGCTTTAAAATTAGAGTTAATTATACATTAACTGCAAGTCTTGTACTCATTGGCCTAACAGTACTTAACATGTTTGTCATCAGAAGTTTAATGATAAAAACAAAGCAAAATGCCTTTGCTCCTTCATACAGTTGACCAAAAGCATTATTTTATTGGCTTATTAAGGGGCAGAAAGTCAATAGGGTATAAGTATCTGTGTGTTCTTCCTTGCTCACACTTTAATTCATTTGGAGTATTTTCCCAATAAATGCAGTGTTGGCATCACTGTTCCTACAGAAATGAAGAGATGTTTTCAGAATGGACAGATATGGATAGGCTAAGAAAAATTACAAGGAAATCTGGAAAAAAACACCCCAACACTTTGTTCTCTGAAGAGAAGTCCATAACTCAAACCCTACACATCCAACTTCAGTTCTTTGAAGAGCACTTTGGTTTCCTGGTGGTGAGAAGAAGACAGTGGGCTCTTTTGAAGGTAGCTCTGGAATGTGACCTTCCTTCACTGACTGTATCAGAAATACAGGAATCTATCTGTCCAGATTATTAGAATAAACAAGTATGACAAACAAGCACAAAAATGTATCTATTCTTACTTTTCCTGGATTTTAATTCCTAGCAATTATGTAGAATATGTGAGTACTAAGAAAGTAAACAAGTTATCCAGTTTTACATTTGTCAAAGGTACCTTGAAGATTGGTATGTAGAGATGTTTTGGGATGTTACTGTTGCTGTAAAAGTGTGTGTTCAGGTATAATGGAAACGATAAATGAGAGGCTGCATTCTTTGCACCTGTCATTATATGTCTACTATAATGCTGAAAAATGAAACTGATTTACCTGCTCATCTATCATAGTTTTGGTTCTTTTGCTATGAACCCATTGACCCATGCAACTATTTTCTTATTCACATCATTACAGTTTTCTCAGAGACTTAGTGAGCTAGAAATCTCTTTTTCAGAAAGGAAGGCTGTTTTCTTCTAAGCCTAGACAAGACGAAAAATCCATCTCTTCTGGTAATTTTAATTTAATTTATTTTATTTTGTGTTTTATCACCCTTGCTATTAAACCTGATTTCTCATTTGACCTTATCTGCCTTTAACTGAGGGACATATGTCCAATAATACCCTTCCTGTTCAAAGTTTTCAAATCTAATTCTAGTCTTCACAGGAGACCACACATTATACAAACACTGCTATAACCATTCAAAATGTCGTATTACAACCGGTTGGGTTTCAGCTCTCCCTAACATATTCTTAATTGCTTTTGTTGTGCCCTTTTATTTGTCCCACTGTTGCTAATAGCCCTTTAGTTTTAGTACCTTTTGCATTTTTCTCTTCAAATTTATGACAATGGACTATGCCATTTCAGGAAGAATCTACAGGGTCAGACAGAAACTGAACACAGATTTTTTGCCTGGGGTGTAAACTGGCAGGATGCAAGCTGGCTCTGGTCTGGAATTTGATGTAGAGCTGTGCGTAAGCAAATACATTTGGCAAATACTTGGATAACACCTAAGTTTCCCTTTAAGGCACTTTCTCCAGTTGTTCAGTCATTTCCTTGATCCACCCTTACACTTTCCCTAGTTTTTCTAATACTTTATGTGTGTATATGCATACATGTATGCACACACATATATTGTTGCATCAAGTCTGATTTTCAGAGTATCATTAAAAAGGTATGTATATTCCCAGTTAGGGGGTTAATGTACTGCTCATCCTTTTGATTTTGCACAGCACTGCACAAACTGTGCATTTTTTATTTCCATAATCTCAGGCTTATATTTCTTTGACTCAATTTTGGTTTGGGGTGGGATTTTTTTCTAGGAAAAAAGGGATTGATGCATACAATTAATGGGAGCACATAGAAAACAAGTTAAGGCAAATTCTTGACTTGTCTCCTTACTTTTGTGTGGCCTATGGGTTGCCCCAATTTATTAATGTTAACAGAGAAATTATTCTAATGCAAAGCAAGCAATTTAACAAGTATGTCATTTGGGAGGTGAGATATATTTTCTTTATTTTCCAGGCCAAACTGTAACTCTGCCAACTGGAGCCACCTCCCTCTCCCTCCAAAAGCCAACCACTTCCAATGAAACATCAGGAGAGACCATTATTAAGCTAGTACTATGCATCAGCACTGTCCATGCAGCTGAGAAGCAGCTGACCAGATTTTTATTGAGCTTTACTGAGTAATGGACCACGGCATGGGATCAAGCACAAAGAAGATATAAAGCAACTGGAGAGGAGAGGAGGTGCCAGGGATTGAACTAGCCAACAAAGCAGCTTTAGCTGCTGTGGGCAGGTATCTCAAAGAGCTGTAGCAAATTTCAGTTTGGAATACCTGGATGATACCTCCTTCCACACCTGACCTCCTGAGGTTACAAATGCTGCTCAATGACTGTTCTCTGCCTGTGGCAGTTTCTGTGCCTGTACCAAAGATGCCTGCTGCAAACTCAGGCTCGAGCACCCCCTGCTCTGCCCTGCACTGCTCTGCCCATCGCGGTGCATCCCGGGGTGCCCTTTGGCTCACCAGGAGCTGCGTGGGGCACTCACTCTGCTTCTGCTGCAGAGGACTCAAACAGGTTGACAGTCTCCTTTGCCCCTAAGGCACCCAAACTCTGGAAGACTGATGGAGGCTGTAGTGCAATTCAAACCAACACCTTTTGGAAACACAGTGCTGGGATGAAACAGTGCGAGAAACACATTGTCTAGGAAAACGAATCATTCGATGAAAAATACATGGAAATAGCTTTGTCAGAGCTGTACTGCAGGGTTTCAGTGGCATTTTCCTCACACTCATTACTGAAATTAATTCACAAGACTTGCCATGATATGCTGATAGGATACAGCTGTAATACTTTAAGCTGTTGTTAAGAATTCAAAACATGACAATCAGAACTGTTCTCTTTATATACGATTAGAACATTTATTTGCTTGTTCGTCACCAAATTAAGTGGTAAAAGCAACCAGGAGCTGGGAAAGCAGCCAAGTAATAAAATTGATTGATTGCCCAAATACGTAAAAATCATATCCACAGCTTTCAAACATCCTCTCAAAAGCAGAAAATCATCTCTTCAATGTTACCAAACAACCTGGTTAGACAGGATGGCAAACCTGCTCTTAAACAGAAGACAAATTCTGTCTGTGAGGTGTAGCTAACACAATTACTGGTTGCTCAAAATAGCAAGGACCTCCATAAATCCTCCTCTGTTTAAGCTAATTACCAGAAATTATTCAGCAATACTATTTCTCTTGATTCTTTGATTACATCAGATATACAGTTGTGTGTCGAGGAAAAACATGCCAGTCGTATAACCTATGTTTTATTCAGAAAAGATGTATTCTCAGACCTCATATTGTTTTTCAGCTGCTTCTTTCCTAAGACTACAGATCACCTCCCGACAGCACATCAGTTTCCTCTCATTCATATGTTACAATCAACATGGATCAGTCCTTAAAATCAAAGGATCCAGATCTCAAAGTATATCCATTTCTCCTGCACTGTGATCATTCTCTCAAAGTCAACATTGTCCAAATGATGTATTAAATAAGCATTTGTCGTAGGAATGGAGTATAAATTGCAGAAATGGAATCAAGTTTGGTACACTCACAGGCAGACTTTCCAGTGAAAGGCTGGTATTTTCAATGTCTAGTTGTCAGCAGAGGAATTAAAAGAATGATTCAAGTATTGGGCAATTATTTCAAATAAAAATATTTTCATTAAGCAAATTAACTACTTTTCCACTGAAAGAAATCCCAATAGGAAATCTGAATTCAGCCTCAGAGAAGGTGATGAATACAACTCCGTGCATTCCAGCCAAAGCCATCTCAAAAACTGGTTTTGATCCTCCCTGATTGAATGAAGGGCACAGTTGTGCACTGCAACTTCACACTGGTTTTTGTTATTTTATGTGTGACAGCTTAGTCAACGTGAAGGATCAGAATTCATGGCACACAGCGTTCAGAGGGATTCAGTGTCTCGCCCTGGTATGAGCTATCGAACATCCAAGCCATAAATCAGCCTTTGTGGGCTCTGATCAAGAACAAAATACTGCTGACAGGTCCAAAAACTTGTTGAAATACTTTTCCCAAGAGAATTTGCTTATGAGACAAAAAAGTGTCATTCCTCAACCCATTGGAACAAAATCTAACAAATACATGGCAATATCTTCAAAGGCTTTTGTAAGTATTAACTAGCTAAAATTAATTTCACTAAAACTTCTACTTGACTCTTAAGTGGTTGGTTAAACAAAACAGCCAAATAAATTTATCTGCATGCTTAAACCAGCAAATGGCTTTTAAAACAGATTTGATCCACATTAATTACTTACGATAATAAAGCATCATGAATTTTACTAACATATATTGAATGGACATTACTCAGCAATCTCTGAACTGTAAGAGTTGCAATAGTCCTTTTGGTTTTCTAACTGTGGTTCAGTTTTCCATATCATTGTAATTACTGCAGCTGCACTATTGCCAACAAAATCCTAGACTCTAAGCTCTTGGCTATGACAGCACATCTAAGTAATCACCATGGGATACTACACTAAACTCAAACAGGTTTCTTTTTTATGAGCTATGTACATGAGCAAAAGCTGGAGCATGTTTAAACAAAGCAAATCAATTCAAGTCAAGCCTCCCTACTTAATATATTCATACAGCTTGTTAAGATGAGCAAACATGCCTTAATGAAGAACACCCATCTTCTAAATGAAAGAAATAAGGCTTTGGTTGTGCTATTCAGGCAGGGCAGGGCATAGTGCCAGTTTCAGGGTGTCTCAGTGCTTGGGGAAGTAAACCTACTACAAAATGAGTTTACTGTGGAGTTTTTACTCCTCTGCCCATTACTTGTAGTCCTACTTTGCTGCCTAGTGGAGTTACCCGATGACTCTTCAGTGGGTACACCACCCTTTGAAGAACAGCAGGATTCATGGCTAGTGACTTCATGTTCAGCTGGGCTTTTCAAATGACAGGACAGCTTCTTTCACTTCCCTGTCTAGAAAACCCCAAGTACTCAGAAACTCCTAAACTGTAAACAAATACCTGTTCTAAAGAAAGATTTAGCACAATATTATTAGTCAGTGGAAACTACCACAATAATTTCCTATAATGAAAACTTCTTTCTTCATGCATTTTCTTCCCACCCCTGTACAACTTGGAAAAGTTTTCTATGTAAGTTGGTCAACAATTGTGTCATCCTTGGACTGTGCCTTCTCAGATGCTACAAGCTTTTTCCACTGACTTGTCAGTTGTAGGAAACCACTGTAGTGGCTCTAATTTGTATGTGAGACAACCATCACCATGCTATGGCCTGTGAGTAGTGAATGCTACTCAACACTGTAAACATTTCTTTATAAATGTACCCAGACACACAAATTTAGAGGCAGCAGTGCCAAAACAAGAAACACTACTCTCCTTGGATTATACTGTACTTGGATAAGAATGTATTATAGAATCATAGAATCAACCTGGTTGGAAGAGATCTCAAAGATCATCAAGTCTAACCCTACCATCGTTACTAGAATATTCCACATTACAGCTTTGAGTAGACACAGCTGGTCTAGTTTTCCTTGTATTTTTGCCCCAGTAGCTGTGAGGATGGACAGCACATGAAATAGGAGTGCAAAAAAAGCTATCATTTTAATTTTTAGCACGTAGCCACCTCTTAACCATGGTAAATTTGTCCATATGACTGACTAGAGCTAACTGGAAGGCTCAAAAGCTTCAGAACAGGAATTGATTAGCTGAGAATCTTTTATGATAGGTACTGGGCATGAGGCTGTGGTTCGTATACAGACACACATCACATTCATAAATGAACTACTTAATTCATTATGTAAATTTTAACAGCTAATTACAAAACACATGCAAAGAAGTGCTTCATATTCCAAGGGATTTTGATCTCTATGAAAACGATTAAATACCGAATTGGTAACTGGATTAATCATTTACTGGAAAAAAAAGGGAAAATATAGGAAATGGAAAACAATTACTATACAACATTGTGGCTTCTTGCAGAATCAATTTAGAATTTCAAACAGAAAACCCAGTTTGCCTAGAGGTTTTCCTGGTTTTCATATTCTTAAAACTGTCTATCTGACATCATTATTTACTGTGCACAGTACATCTTTCTGTCATTCATATTCCCCCTCTGGTGGTGTCACCTCTCTGACCAAACAACCTGAAAATATATAGTTACGTATGAAGAGAATTCAAATGGGTAAAATGCTAATATAAGTGGTATTGAATGACATTAGAAAGCTCACCAACATTACTGAACAGACTAAATTAGCATTTTTCCACAACATTAAGGCCCTGTCATGGAACGCAGCTCATAGTGCCTGCCTTTCTCTATCTTTTATTCAAATTAACTCCAGGCTTTTCCTTGCTTTGTGGCTTTATACTAATGGAGAATTATGATGGAGCAGACAGTTGCTGCCCAGGTACTATCACTCACAGGAGTCCCAAACCCCACCAGGCAATCAAAATACACTTTGCATAAGTAATGTGGTATATGCCACATGAATGTCTGGTTCTGTGAGGAACAGAAATATTTTAATACTTTCTTTATTTTCTTTTCCCCTCATCAGTCAAGAGATACTCTCATGAACTGCAGATACTTGTGGTTTTGTGGTTAGAACAGTATTTCATCATTATCTACTTCATATAATACAACCATAGGCCATGAAAAGACAACTTTTCATACACATGGGTTGAATTCTGCAACAAGCTGAAGAGATTCTGTATACTATCTAAGGCACAAACTCAGGTTCAGTCTATTCTATTGAAACAGAGACATGTCACACCATGCATCACAAAATCTTTCAATTTAAGCATTTTAATACAACGTTGTTATCACTTGACAAGAAGAACTGTGCTTTCACTTGATATATGTTTTCCTTTAGGCCTCCACCTTCAAGAAGATTTGAACAGAAAAGTATCTTTTTCCTCACTGTCACAAGTATATGTCCATAAGCTCATGTTATTGACATGTTTCTTATTGACTGGCTTTTTTTCCTATCTTGACTTACATTTCTTTTTCAGGCAGGGACTTCTTTGTAATTTTCTTCATGATTTTGTGCAATATTAGGACCATTAAAGAAATACAGCTTCACACACCAGAAGATCTCATCTGTTTCCAGATATTTTATGCAAAATATCATATTCCCTCTGGGGAAAACATGAAAGCTGGAATGTCACAGTTTGTCTTACATGTTCCCAATGTGGGATCTCCTCCACATTTCCATCAGTAGTGGTAGTGGGTTCTGTCAGAACAATTATTTCAACATAGTACAGTTAATGTATCATATCTGAGCCACAAATCCTGCATCTCTGGTGCACTGCAATTTCTTTCATAACATAAAAGTAAAGCTCTAACATTTCATGGTGTTGGGGGGGAAAAACCCGACAACAAACAAAAGCCCTAACTGAAAGCCCTACATTATAAATTTCCACTCTTTTATAAATTTTCACTGACATGAGGTGATCTACCCTCTTTGTACTGAGTATCTATGAGTAAGCTCAGGAGAGAACTAGCCTGCTTGGTCAGATGTATTTACAAAGCAAAGCACAAACCATTTTAGTATAAGGCATAAAACAGTCCTGCAGTGATGCATGTGGAGCTTGATATTCTTTGTGCTCAAGTCAATGATTAAAAGCACATTTACTCCAGTGGGAGCTTTAGAGAAACAAAATGGAAGAAAGGAAGGATAATGATCAAGACCATTGAAATCACAGGGGAAGTTGTGCATATTGACCAAGACTAAGGCTAGGTAACATACCATGATGTAAGAAACAAGGGCTTAAGAACAGAGAGAGCTGGAGAGGAGGAGATCAAGAAGGCAAATGGAAGAACTGATCATTGAAGGGAATTATCAGAAGAATTTACATCACAAACCCTTAAAGTAGAGGCACATATGATCAGTAATGTGAGGGAAAAAAGAGATGACAGATATGGTCAGCAATTTAGATAAGCTTAAATGAAGATAAAGCATCAGACTTGGAGATTAAATGATTGATATTTTAAGCAGGTGGGGGAAAAAAGAAACAAGCAGAGAAAAAAAACCTCAAGAAAAGTTTCCTGTATTACCCAATTTCTAAGCAGAATACTTCTAACTCTCTTAAGAATCAAAAAGTGTTGAATGAAGCTTCTAGAATTTTTAGATATAACTTCACCTCCTGACTGTAGCCAAATTAGAAACAAATTTATAAGAATCAAAAAATAAGATAGAAAAGAGTGATAATATGAAAGAGCTTTGGGAACAAAGCCTCCTGCTGACAGACATGAAAATGAAACAGATAAAAACACTTAGCAGATAATGTTTCTGCAGGTTTCCAATAGTCTGTTTCAGAGCAGTCAAGATATTTGCCACTCTATCACATCAGTCAGTCATGTGAGACAGAAAATGAGGAATTTGACCAACTGGAAGCACAACAAAGGACCAGCAGTTGTTGTTACTGACAACAACAAAAAATGAGATTAAAGGAGCTTAACAATTGTATTGAGTGTCTGCTTCAGAATTTAAACTGGGGAAGAAGAGCTGCTGGGGAGACAAGAGAAAAACAAAAGGATTCTATTCTGAACTAGCAAGGACAGAAATCAAGAACACACTCAGACTAGTCTCCTTTCAGGAGACACATCTACTGCACATGGTTTCATCAAGAGGAAGCACCAACATTGATCAACACATAATTTCCCGTAGGGAGGGAGAATAGAAATATCTTTGTGCTAGAGAGAAAAGCGTTAGCAACTGCAGTGAGTGGCATATATTGACATCTTCCTTGCAGCATCCTGTGGAAAGTAGAAATGATAAGAGGTCTCTGGTAAACTGAAAGTCAGGACTAGGAAGCAGCAAGAACTAGAGTTACGCAGAATTAGGTAGGGGAAGCCACCCAAGTGTAGCCTGCATGACTGCCCTACTCAAAAATAATGCACAAGGCATAATTCAGTGACAAGAAGAAACACATACACCAGCTTTGGATTTAAAATAAACGACAGAAGAATTGCTTTTATTGATGCTGAAAATTCTTTCAGCCTCTGTTTACTTTTGCATGGCATTTCTGCATTTTCCCAGAGCCCTGAGCTGGGTTCTGCACTGTGTCTGTAGGCACAATCAATAATTACTGAAAGGTGCAATAGGAAGGGGACTCAAATACCTACAACCACCACCTCCATTTTAGCTGCAGGTCATATTTTGAGAAAACAAAAGTGAGATAAAATAGAGCACAGAAGTGATTAGATCATTTAGAGAAAGTGTATTTGCCTCACTTGGTGAAACTCATTTTCTTGATTTTGCCCAAGAGGGAAAAAATGGGGGCTGAGTCAATGAGCACTTCTGTTTCTAGAACAAACTGTTTCATGTTGGTTAATAGTATTGACAGTTCTGGGGAGGTAAATTATTAGTAAATGATATTTAGAAATATTACCTTGAAGCTTTAAGCATATGCCCTAATAATCTGAAATTTAATCATTCAGCTCTCTAGGTATTATTGATTCAGGGTAAGGATACTAAAGTTTAACCAGAATACCTTTACTTTCAAATGATACTACTTTTACAAAACATGAACTGTAGTTAAAAGCAAAACCATAAATCATTTGTTATGATTTCAATAATGTTAGTGGTAATTTAGGCAGCACTAAAACACATGACAAAAAGGATTTTGTTAAATGCAATGTACAGCACAACTCCTAATGAAAATTCACCAGCACAGGTGTCCCTAAAAATACATCTAGTGAGGCAACTATTAGTTGTAGATAATATAGCATATTGTGCCTGCACATTTCTACTGAAAATTTGCTCTTATTTCTGCTTGTTGATCAGTCTACTCACATGGCCTTTATGGAGAAAAAAGTACCATTCAAACAATTTGGACACTGAGTACATAATCTTAAAGAGAGAGATCAGACTTCTTGAATTAACATTTCTCCTTTTATCTTCAGCACTCTTAAGAGTGCTATTGTCACAGATGCAGGGTACTGAAGGACACTCAACCCTCATCTAATATTGTCAGGGGAATATTGGCTATTATTTATTAATTGAATCATGTAGTTATGTAAAAAGAATAATGCACACATAGACCATCCTTTTGATCCACAGACCTTGTACACAATACATGAGAGATTCCTCCAAGGCTGAATTTTCAGGCTCTGTGTATTACCAGAATAAGGGAAGGAAAGAAAGAAGCTAGAGGCATTTGAAAAGCATGATGGCTCAGAGAAATAATCTGCATACCATCTATATGACACAGCTAGAATAAGTCCAGGGGTGTTCACCCAGCTGCAGCCTAAGGGATCTGCCATGCAGCCAGCTGCTGCTGTTATTTGACATCTGGGATCTGTAACTGGCATTGAAAAGGAAAAAAAAGGAAAAAAAAAAAAAAAGACAGGGAAAAGAACTGAAGAGTTATGTGAGGTTAACAGCGACCAAAAAAATCCCAGCTTTCTCTCCCAACACTAGATGTATTTCTAAAGAAAGAAATTTTGTTGCAGGCAAAAATGAAGGCAGAGCCTCCATGCACTGCATGGATGCAGCACACAAAGGAAAGAAAGGTGAACTAAGTCCTGGCTGAAACTGTTAGAGAAACACACTAACACTGCTCAAAGCAGCAGTCTATGCCCATATCTGACCAGCAGGTTTGTTACTTACTGCTCCACTTGCAAAGATTACCATGGCTAATTCATGTCATGGGGCTGAGAACACCTGGTTAAGGCTGATCAGTGGTTTCAAGCCTTATGCCAAGGGTATCTGATTCTCCACACACAGGAAACCTCAGCTTGATTTCCCCTGCCTGCTTACCAGTGTTTACTGGGCATGGAGAGAAGTGCAAGCAACGAAGTGACTTTCTGAAGAATCGGCAGAGCTAGATGAAATCAGCCTGCCAAGGAAATGCCCCTTGCACAAAAGCCTGGATCCTCCTACCACACCAGGTGTTCAGCATTTATGCAGCAATGCAGATGTGTGTGTTCAGGGTTCAGTGTTCTGCAGCTCTCTGTTAAACACAATAAAACTGGTAGTCAGAACTTCCAGATTACTGCACGAGCTGCAGACAGCTTCCCTGTCTATGGCTTCATCAAAGGTTACTCTCTAAGTCTAGAGAGCTTCTCATCCTCATATAACCCTCTCTTCCTCTCATGACTGAGAGCATGTGTGATTCAGCTATGCCTACACGCACTCCCAAAAGCTTCAGTAAGTGTAATTTTATAGAAGCAAATTGCCTGCTTCCCTGAGCTGGATCAGCAATGTTTCCCCTTGTCAACCCGCAATGCTAGTGAAGCTTTGAACTGCTGCAGTGAGAGACCTCGCTGGAAAAGATCATGGGTGGGAAAAAAAAAAGCCTTCAGTTCCCCTGCACGTGTTTCTGTGGCAGTTTCTATATTTACATTTTTGGGGAACTAACTCTGGGCCATATTTTGTCACTCCTATTCACAGTGAAGAGTATCTGGCTGCACAAATAGTCCCGAGGGACTACACTAAGGCAGTCTGGATCATGTTGAAGAGCTCTTTCTACTGTGAGCAATTTATTTTTCTGTCTGGCTTTAAGATGGCTTCAGCTGAAATACACATAGATGAAGGCAGTGATCATGGTGGTAGCAGACTGTGACCTTTATATAGAAAGGAATATATCTGCAAAGTGTCCTCTGCTCATGGAAGGGGCAGACAACACTGCTGTGAGCTTGGAGAATCTGCATGAAATCGGGAGAGAGCAAGGAAAGGCACATCTGCATTACACTGACTCTGCTCATAGGCACCTTGCCAGCAAGGACAGACACACACAGCACTGTGCAAATCTCTGCAGAACAGACAAAACATTACAGGCAACAAAGACTTGGCCTTTGCTCTTGGCATCAGACACCTTGCAGTGCTGTGCTAGCCTGGAAATGACATTTTTGGAAGCTACAGAACTTCCAAACATATCAACATGCATAGATGTTAATGCAGAGTACAGATGTTAGGTCTGTGCTTCTGAATTTGGCTTGGATGCTGGAGCCACGGCCATCAGTCTTTCACAGAGCTCAGAGCTTCTTCTTCCTGAGGCAGTAAGGAAAATCCCACTGCATGAAGCAACACACAGATGTGCATAAGGTATGACTAGGCATATTCATAGATAACAGGTAGACAAACAGATCAGCTACAAAAGTTACTCCTGAAATTTTTGCCTTGCCTCTTCGGTTTATCTGAAAACACTCCTCCACAGTCTAAAAGTACCTCATTGATGAATTGCTACTATTTGGCACAACTAGAAGGCAGTTTAGGAGCCCACAGATTTCCCCATGTGTGTAGCTTAGACAAGACCCAGGCAGAGGAAATGGAATGGGGAAAATTATCAGTTGCTCATGCTTGGCCTTGAGACACAACCATTAAACACAAAATTTTAGAGCTTTAGTCACAGATCATGTATCCTGGCACATTTACAGCAACCAGCATTACAGAGTAAAGAAAAATTTCTCCACTGGCATAATTCAGAAGTCCCATGGGCAGCCAAACGTGTTCACCAGAAACAAAAAGAAGTATGTAAAACTGTGCTGTGTAATTCCAGTACATTCAGGAAAAAAGATCCCAGAAGCAATGACGTATTCCTGTTACAAAGATTTATAGTTGGCAAAGCTATAGTAAAATTCTGATGGGTCCTTATCTAAACCATTTACTCCAAAATTAGCACAAATTATTTCATGCCCTTTATTGTTTCATTCAGTGATCCAAGTTACAAACACACACACACACACACGCGGCCAAAGAAAAAAAGAAACTAAAGAAAAAATCTCCTAGCATTAGAAAGATTCAGTCTCCCCTTGTGTGTGTGTGATCAGTAATGCTCACGCTCTGCCTGTGTTTAGTGTTTGGGCTCAAATTCTGGCTGACACATATTGAGTCCCTACAAATTTCACCGAGGTTGGAGGATAAAAAGACTGGATGAGGGCTGGCACATAACACACAGAAACTGTAGAAAAAAAACCTGTTTGGGTTTGGGGATGGGAAAAAGTTTGCCTGGCTGGTTTTGGGGGAGGGCAGGGCAGTGGGGGAGGGAGAGCTGGTAAACATAACCTTGAACCAGATTGTGGCCTTTCCCTTGTGGGTCCTCAAATATTACAGCCCAATAGGCTAAATGGATCAACACACAGGATCAATGCCTTAAAAAGCATAAGGAGGGGGAACTAAGCAATTTTCTTCTTGTTAAGGGTTACCCGTGGCTAATGGCTCTGCTGGACTGAGGCCAGCTACCATAACATACCATAACATATCTCTTGAGTTTGCCTAAAAGTGGTCGGGGTGCTACTTGTTAAATTACCCTCTCCCTTATCTCATATGAAAAAAAAGTATGAATGCACTTTTGCTTCAAAGAGACACAAATTGTTTTGTAGCAGATTAAAATACTTATATCTGTATATATATCTATACATCTAGATATAGATATCTTCCTGGAAGCCTTTAAACTATTCTTTTACTAATTCCAACAAACACTTTTCTTCCCTGTAAAGGAATGAATTATGCATGGCAGCAAAGAAACAGAAAATGGGAAGTGATCTCAGTTAGCTACAGCTGCCTAGATGTCAGCTGCCTAATTCCAGCCAGCCATTTATGCCACCCTCCTTAAAAGAGCTGTCTACGGTGGAGAAAATTGCCTTTTAGGTCTGCCAATCTCTCTCCTGTCACTAGTGAAGATGTTTGAGTGAAGAGAATGGAGGACCTAACCAGCTCTCAAACAGCTGAGGCTGGCCAGGTGAGTCCTGAAGTGCCAGGGAACACAGGGCAGGAGCAGAAGAGCCCAAGTTCAAGCTCTCAAACTCATTTTCACCAACAGCACCAATTGCTGTTTTCCTTATTTCTTCATGGCCTGTCAAAGGCCACTCCAGTTCCCCAGGACCAGCTCTAGTGAATCTCATCCTACAGTCAACAGCAGCAAGCACACGAGTCTCAGTGACACAGCAGAACTGCTCTCTGCACGATGGCTGCTGCCCAAACTGAGCAGGAGAAGAGCTCATCTAGCCCATCAGTTACTACTGCTTCCCACAGCACTTTCCATCAGCTCCCAGGCACCGGTGGTTTAGAGGTGCTTACTGTCCAAGCTCTACTTCAGAGATGTTTCAGCCAGTGAGAAGACCACAAGTTACTCAACAGAGTCCACAAAGGCTTTCTCAGTCAGTGAGTTTGAGCAATAGCATAGATGAGGTTAGACAGACTGACCACAGCGTGCCCAGCATTAGCTGTGCCAAAGGACTGTTTCTCATAAAGGGGATATCATGCTGAGTCAGGAAAGGCCTCACATCTTTCATGGAATAAAATTGGCATGAAGTATGCTTGAGTTTATTCCTCGCAAAATGATCTGTTGCTATGTCAATGAGGTAGAGTCTGGGGAAGACATACATGTTAGATGTCTCTTGATGTCTCTGGAACAAAAATACCTTAAAACTGTATCTGGAAGATCTTGCTCATACCAGATGAGATCTTTACACCAGATGAGACTGTGGTTTTGGTGCAGAAGGGTGGATGAGATGCCTTGTACAAACCTCTAGAATATAGATCTTCTTCTAAAACTACCTTGCTAGCTCCTGAAATCTCCAACTCTCATAACACTGAAATATGATTTCTCCCTTGATCATCAACTTAAAATTTCAGAAAATCAAAGATTTTTCATACAACATACATTAATCATGTTTTATCCTATCCTGTTTCCTGTAGAATGCTTAAAAAAATACATGTGTTCCTAATGGGTTTGACTTGATGTCCCCTTTCAATTCAAGTAATTTGATGGGAGCATGTTGTAGAGTTCCCTAATTACCCAGAACTGAGTAGAACTTAGCCTTCCAGAGTTTCCAGGTTATTTTTTTTGCAAAAACAAAGGCGATGGTCAGCATTGATGTGTGCCTCTGTCTTATCCTGGTTTTAGGCTGCAGATGCCACCAGTCAGAACCATCTCCTAGGTCAATTAGTTTACACACAGAACTTCAAAAACAGTTGGGACAGATTATATTTCTCAGCTTCTAAAAGCCATGTGGTTGTATCATCCAAAGTCATGACATGGGTAGGTACTATATAACAACTAACTTAACTGAGTCTATTACAGTCTAAATATTCCTAAATAGGTCCAACACTCTTTGATCTTGGAGGTGAAAGAACAACATAAAAATGTAAGCTGGGCACTTCAAAAAGCTGAAGATGGGCCTGGCAACAGAAGGCAAATTTTTTACTAGTGGTAACAAGTAACCACTTCATAATGCGTGTGATATGTTCTTCCCAAGCTGCTACAGATGTAGTTTTGGGGCTTATTTTTCTCTTCCCATAAAGATCTGTGGAAAGGTCTGCTGACCATCTTTATCTTACATCTCATTGGATTCAATCTTTTCAGTACATTGCAGGATTTTTTTTTGTCAAATAACCTTTACATTTAGTAGTTTGCCAATATTGTCCATGAAAATTGAAAGAAACAGCTCAAGTCATGCATTTATTATGAAACTGTTTCATTGACACAACTGCATTTTTCCCCCACACTTTGCTGGTGCCCATTTTTTCACTCCCACACAGATTTACCCATTGGTCTCTTCTGTCACTTGTCTCTACACTGCTCAATATCCTGTCATAATTTATCCCCATTCATTAGGTATTGATGAGTGGGAAAGAAGCAAAAACGTAGCTAAATCCTCAGTTCTGTCATTATGTATTTTAATATGTCACAGCTCCTGTCTGATCTATTACAACTGCAGTTTGAAAGGCTCTACTCAGAAACTGCATTTGAGTTAAAAATCAAACCACTGTTGAGGTAAGTATCTGTACTTTTTCCTCTGTCTGTGTCATTGGAGGGAGCATACATAAGGACACAGAAGATCTAAAGCTTGTTAAGGCCTCTTAATTCCCATTTCCTACAGACCTCAGTCCTTCAAAGTCTTTCAGCAAATCTGAATGAAACGAGGCAGGGAAGGATATGCTTTCTGGGGCAATGTTTTTATGGGATCTGCATAGAAACACTGTACCCTTGTTCTGGAGCTACATCATATAGAAGTGGGCATTGTTCAAGCATGGCAAAGATGATTAATATGCTGCAACATCTTAGTCAGAAGAGCTTGTCCTACAGGTGGATCAAGGAGTCCAGGTGTTTGGAAAGCTGTCCCCTGCCTCCTCCAAGGATTCCAAATCCACATATTCTTTTTGGAGGTTTTTCAAACCACCGTGTTAAAACACCTGGGCTCGCTCAGCTTCTTCTGCTAGATGTTGCCATGGGGGTGTATTACGTATTCCTTATGTGTGTCTCGACATAATTCACAAAAATAAGTGATCAATGACAATATGAGAGCCAGGCATTCTCAATTAAGATCATATCAGCTCAGAAACATGCAATTTTTTTTCTTCTACTCCTGCCAATTCTTAATTAAAACAGGTAAGTAAACACATAAGTGCTGAAATTGAATTTGGAAAAGTTGAAATTCCCAAAGAGAAGCTGTTATTGATATGTTACAGAAGAAACAAAATATTACTCACTTTATGAGTCTTTAGTTTTGGCTTACATAAGAAAAGATTAATTTCTAGCCAAAACAAATCTTGATTTATAGCTCTTCCTATATTTACTTAGTGAAATGAAGCTTTTAGATCTTCACTGTAGCAATAAAAAGAAAAAAAGAAGTCCAAAACACAAAGCATACTTATGAATTCAGAGGCTGGGCTGACTGTAATTAAAAAGTCCAACCTCTGCTCATCTTTAGAAACTGTTCCTGTACTTATGCACACTTCTCTGCTTTCTGAGACTTTCAGAAAATGCACCAGAACATGAAAGTTACCTTTCAGTCAACAATTTATATCACTTTTGAGACTGAATATGGAGATTCAATACCAACTGCTGTTTATTATTGTACTAAAAAGGTGAAGGATCTGTGTTTATAGAGGTAATGTGTCCAATATAGCCAGCAGCTCTCCAGCTGCACGTAACTTCCCAGTCATCCTTCACCTACTGCTAGTTCTCCCACCCTTACTGCTTCTCCAGGCTTGGATCTGTTTCTTGAAACTCTCCCTTGTGAAATAAAAAACACATATCCCATGAAAAAGAAACTCAAAAATTTTGCATTTATCCAGCCTTCTATCTGCATCCCTTTCAGTTCAATATAACTAGGTTAAAGACACATGTCACAGTACTCACAAAAACATTTACAAAGCTTTTCAGATGCTCTTGCTGGCAACTCATGTTTCCCTGACTTCTCCTCTGACTCCAACAAAAAGTAAAAAAAACCTCATCCAAATCTA
>NW_008675916.1:49583-61314 GCF_000695815.1 Acanthisitta chloris
AAAATTAGCTTCACTTTCCAGACAAGGTTTCTGATCAGACAGCACAGCATTCCCATCTCTCCGTGTCTAACCACTTGCTCTTCCATCTTTTCAGTAGACTTGACACCCACACATTGAGGTAGGTAATATACAGGAGCAAACCTGAATAAAATACCCTCTTTCCAAACATGCTACACAGCAGCAGCTGTGCTGCCATCTTGGCACCTTCAGCACCTTGTTTTTGCAACCTGCAACTTCATTCTACTGTTCCACAAATTTTAGTACAACTGTTATTGTAAGATGGGGTTGATCTGAGGCAAAGGCAATGGCTATTTCCAAATTACTCCTGTGTGTTTTACTTGAGCATTTGCTGTTCTGCACAAGCAGCACTGAAACACAAACAAACAAACAACCCAGCCCAGGTTTTCAGTGTCAAGCTTGTCTGGGCCCCAAGGAGAATCCCTCCCCATGCACCTGAGTCTAAGGAATGACTAATGGCCACGTTCATCAGGAGCAGAGTCATTGCCTCTGCCTGCTGCTAGTTCTGAGCACTCTCCACAATAACACAGTGGTTCATCTGCTTCATATCCAAAAAAGTGGTAGGTGCCAGGTGTTAGGAATTTTCTGTAAAGCAGGCTGAATAGACAGGTGGTGAAACTTGCTGACAGCACAGTTTAACCAAGGCTTGGGAGGTTCATTAGGAATTTCCTGAAAAACCAAGCAAATGTATGCAATTAGGCAACACTTAAGAGAGGAATGATTGCAGATAAGTGCAAGGTGTTGCTCCAGAGCAGAGAAAAATAAACAACATTCTGGATGAGCATGACCTCTTCAAAATAAGAAGCTCATTAAAGGAAGGACTGAAAAATGCCTGCAACTCTGTGTGTGTGAGTGGGTAGAGTATAAAGCAACTAAGATCTTTGATTTGTTGCCTGTAACTACCATGCATAAAAAGATAATAGCACTTATAGAGACTATTTTTTGCTTGATTTCATCCTTAATACAGAGAAGCCTGGTTCAGCCTCATTGCACTGGGAATGCAAACTGTTGGGAATGCAGAAGATTCCAACTGTTTGTCAGGTAACATGTCGAAGAAAGGTGACTGAATCCAGCTAATAACCAACCTTTACAGGCTCCCCTTGCTGCAAATTAGAGTCCAATGCAATGCAGTATTTTCTAAGTAGTCAGCTGGATTAGCATATAAGAACTCTAGCATATGCAGAAATCACACCACTATTCAGTGCTACACAGGCTAAATAAGTGTTTAGAAGCCTTCAAAAAAAATCTTTGCAATTAAGTGTAAATCCATTGGAAATAAAATATTACAAGGGATGCATTTTAAAATGTGTAGCTGAATTACAGTTCTTATTGACTGAAGAAACAGAGAAATTTAGTTTGTGGGGTTTTTAGTGGTAAGTGCATACACAGATGGGAACAGCACCAGCATGGACACCTATTGTGATTCAGATTTGAAGAGTCATGAGACTCAATGCCTCCCAGCACAAATTGGTGGCCAATGGGAATCAAAATTCTGGCCTTCCTGGGCCACCTCTGAGTAATTGTGCAGGTGAATTGCTGGAATTGTTACTTCCCTGATAAACTGAGGCAAGCCTTTAATTAAATACAATGAAAGAAACAGAAATGTTTGAAATTATGAGGTAGAATCCCTGACTGTGTTCAAGTCAATGGTGAGTTTACCATTGTTTTCAAGAGGAGATGGAATTACAGAGCCAAACCCCATTATTTAGAAGGCTATCATGCTCCCCCAAGAATATTTAGATGCAACAATCAAGAAGCTTTGTGGTTCTTGTTTATTGAATGTAATCATTCAAACTATTAGGTACAGAACCCTTGAAATTTCTTCTCAGTCCTGCATAAATACCAAGTTCTGCTCTGGCATATTATATTTACCTTCCTTTAATGCCCACTTTTTCAGGAGGTGTTTTGAGTTGTTTGGCCCCTAGCAGGAAAGGATACAAGTCAACTATAGAAAAAAAAGGTAGAAAGCAAAAATAACATTAAGGGTTGTTTTTTCATTCTGCCTTCCTACAGCTTCAGTGTGGTTCCACAGGTTTCTACCTGCTTGCTGTTCATGTTCAGCAAGAACATAAAACCACCAAAACAACTTCCCAGATTTTAATAATGCTTGAGAACTGGATCGATATATGCTGATAGAAGCAGTTCAAATGCATACTCCAGCACCTGCTGCAGAAGAGAGGGAGAAGAATGAACAGAGCTTCAAACCTCAGTAATGGTGATCTGTAATGCCCTTTCAACATCTGATTGTACAAAACACATTGAGTGGTGTAAGCCTCCAGTCCTGGGTAGCAGAGGAAGCCTCTGTGTCTCCACGACATGGCACAGAGCCACCATGCCCTTTGGATGACATTTTCTCTTGAGTGAGGCTTGTGCCCTCTCCTGCTAGTCCTCTGCTCTTGTAAAATACTTCAGCCTTTCTGAGAGCTGGGAGACCCAACCTAAGCTGTTGGCCTTTATCATTATCTGTTAATGAAGCCACCTGGCTGCCATGGGAGTTGGCACTGCTTCCACCCAGCATCTCCCTAGCAGCTGGTAAAGCATCCCCCACCCAGCAGCTTGTGCAGAGTGCTGCTCCTCTGAGCATAGTCAGCATGTGCAGAGCACACAGGATCAAAACAACAGGCTCTCCAGCCCCCTGCCACAGCTTTCCTGTAGCTTAAGTCAAGGGTTTTCCTTGCTAACCTAGAGAAGGACACAGTGTCTGACTGTATCTGTGCTGGTCTAGACAGATGGCAAAGGAAGACCAAAGAGCTCTCAAGTCAAAGGCAAAATGGATCCACATTGCCAAGGAACTAGTTGGAGGCAGTGTTGAAAATACATAGATGGATAAGTAGAGGTTAAATTCACACCTTTCAATTGCTGTGTCTGCCCACTGACACCTATTTCTGCCTTGCCTTTGGCAGTCAAATTCAGAATTTGTAGTTCTGAGATCCGAAAAAAAAAAAAAAAAGGAAGCCAGAACTAGTTAGAAACACATATTGGACTTGCAAAGAAAGGAAAGGACAGAGGGATGGTTCAGTGGGAATGGAGATGTCAGGGAGACATTGGGACAAAGATGGCAGGAAGAGGAACACAGGCAGAGAAAAAATACCAAACATCAGGAGCTGTTTCATCTCATGCAGAGAAAATTAGCTTAATGATTCAGCCACTCCTTTTATCTCTTCAGCTGAATAATAAGGGAAGTTATCTTTCAGGCTTTTCCTAAGGCTAGCATGATACCTCTCCCTAGGACACAAACACCCACTGGACATAACATGTCAGTCTTACTTTGTGTTTGTTAATTTGACAGCTTTGAAACCAATTTAAGGGAATAGTTGCCAGAGAAAAGATACCATACAATCCAGATCATCTGTTCGTACTTTTCCAATTCTACATAAAATCAATGAAGAAGCTTCTTTTTCCTGCTTGAGCAGTAGGTTTATGTCTCCATTTCAGAAGCCTCAAAAAAACTAAAGAGAAACTAAATTAAACTTAGCATTGAGGATGAAATGTGCAGAATAGCAAATCACACTGTTCCTTTAAAAAAAAAAAACCAATTTTGCTGACTATGCAAGCACCATTAACCTGGGATTGTTTTTAAAAGTGAAAATGCAAAGCACAATAAAACTACATGACATTCCCATTGATACTGCTGGCTTGCAGTATGCAAACCAGGGAATGTAAAGCAACTCCTATGAATGCATGAATACTATCTTAAGCACAATATGAAAGAGCAAGTATGTGTTACAAAGCTGTGTTTTCCATTTTAAAAAAATAAAATAAAAAAAAAGAGAGGCAGACAGGGATGGAGAAGGAGTAAGGAAAGGAGAGAAAAGGTGAAGAAAAAAGAAAGGGAAAAGATGGTGAGAGAGAGAGATGGGAATACAATGATGACAGGAATGCTGAACACTCTGGAAGATCTTCAGAGGAGATGAGGAGTGTTAAGTACACAGAATAGAAAGGAAAATGTATGATCTTCCTGTATGGAAAGGTAGGGGGAAATACATAAGCTAAGAGCTAGAACAAAACCAATACCCTCTCACATACTGCCTGAGGGATGCAAATGAGACTGAGAGCAAAGCATCAGCCTCATGTGCACTGTGCTAGCAGTTTGTGCCTTGTAAGCAGGCACAGCTGGGAGAGCTTTGTCACTGTTAACTGGGATATGATTCTCTGAGAGTTTCTCTCACCTGTTAGTGCAATGAATGCAATTCCCAACAATAAAATCCTGAAATATGGAATGACTCCAGTTCTTTCCTCAGGGACTCATCTACTCCAAATTCTGCTTAGCATATATGGCACTCAACCAGCCAACCCCTGCATATCATATTTTCTGCATATAATCTTACTCTCCTTCAAACTTATGTGGCTGCAATCTCTTTCCAGGTTCTTTTTTCTCTCTCACTTCGTATGCTTCTTCATCCTTTTCTACTCCTTGTGTTGTTTTTCTCCTTAGACTCCTTTTTCTATTACTCATTAGTATCTCTCCACTTTGTTTGGCTTATTAACATGCATGTTAGTGTCTTAACTGTCTACGCTGGATTAAATTTAAAACTAAATTAAAAACTATGACCATTCAAAAAGAAAATGGAATATGAAATGTGGAATTCATGTTGTGAGGTTTTTTTCTCCAATCACTGTCCTCTGTTTTCTTTTTTCCCCCATATTCTCTCATTATGTCTGTCCAATTCTTTGAACTCTTTGTTCTTTGAACACATCTGTACATATTTCTTTTTATAACACCCATTGCAGTAGAATGCTGACATTTTTTAACTCAAAGAATAAACTATTAAAAAGTATTATCTGAAATTAATCTGAAAAAAGAGAAATTGTCATATTGTTTTAAAAATAAAAAGGATCAATATAAGAATCTATTTTCCAAGTCAAAAAACAATTTACTGCTGGTATTGTAAATTTATACCATACCTCTGAGAATGAATTCTCCTTATATCATCAGTGACACATAATCTCACCTGGTGCTAAAAAGAAACTGAAGGAAAAACAGCACTAATTTTTAATCTTCTGTGCCTCCCAGAAGATGGTGTGTTTTGAAAGGTCTCTCTAGGTGGCTGCCTGCGGAAAGGGTCCCTGAAGCCAGGCAGCAGGACAAGCACCACCTAGGTGCATCCCCCATCAGGCTGCAGAGGACAGACCCCAGGCAGACACCCACAACTGCTGTCTCAGCTCCAACCCACTCCTTACACAACTGTTCCCCACGTATCATCATGCTGCACTGGACCCAAACTCCCCAGGGCATGTGCTTCTTTCCATAGGCTGAAGGAAATTTAGTCATTTCACTGCCCTGTCCTCATTCTGCTGCCTTACAAATCCCTAAATTGGGGCTGGTGGGTAGTACTCTTCTAGCTAAAATGAGGGATTTGCCTTTCTGCATCTAGCTTTTGAAAAAGAACTCCCATGCAAACATTCTTGAAGCACAATGCATGGCTTTGTTTCAAATATTATCTCCAGAAAAGAAGGTAAAATTACATTTAAGAGACTAAGGATAGAGATGGTAGATTTCCACACCACCTAAGAATGGTATTTTTGGACGACCCTCAAGAAGTTAACTTTGGTGACAGCAATTTATATCCCCTGATGAGTTCTTCATCATCTTAACCAAAAAAATGAATAGGCACTATCTGTTCTGCAGACTTCCACTAAAGACTGTGCAGCCATGGCACAAGGCTGAGACCCTGGGCTCTGTCCCAGGCTACCACCTGGACAGCCTTCCCACAAGGAGGCAGAAGGCAGACCTGAGAGCTCAAAGGGAGTGAAGAACCTCTCAGCTCACCTCCAGTCAGGTCCCCAAAGCTGCTGCAGCCACGTTGCTCTGCCCATCTCCATACACTCACACTGCCAGAACAGCCAGTGGGAGCCAGCAGAGTTATTGGGTCCCTATGCACCTTGGGGCCCAAATGGATACCAAAAAATGCAAACATGGACCTAAATGTTTTACTTCTGACTGCAGTGAGATAAGGAAAAAGTCCAGAAAGATCTGCTTTGCCCCACAGAGCAGGTCGATATTCTCTGATGCCCTCTGGCAGTGTGCAGCGTACACAGCACGTTCTCCTCACCTATGAGAAAGGACTGGCAGAATTACACTCCAGAGTGGCAGATAATTGGGTATAGGAACGCTGCAACAAACTGTTCTCTTTTGCAACAAACTGTTCTCTTTTGCAAGCTAAAGCAAACACACTATTTTATCCTGATGGGTGGATACACAGAAGTGGATGCTGCTTTCTGACTAGCATGTTTCCAGAAATATGATTCAAGCAAATAAAATATTAAAAAATTAAACAAAACCCCAAACAACCAACCACCTAGAAAAAGAGCCCAAACCCACCTATATTCTATTCTGTCTGTAGGACCAGCTGAAAGGGCATCAGGAGAGGCAAAGACAATGCAGTTATATATCACCAGTAGTTGTCAAGGTAACTATGGGATTGTGATTCCAGACTATATCTTCTAAAATAGCCTTCAGCCAGCCATTTGAGATTATCCTAACCTGAGTAAAATTGTCAGGAGAACTGCTCAGTTTATCACCCTTGTAAGACATGCACTGGTTCTACACCAGAGGAGCACAATATGACATCTCTATTATCTATGGCCAATGATTTTAAAACATAAGGTCTTCATGGCACTGGTGATGTATTTTACCTTATGCATTGAGAAACAAAGTCTCGAAGGAAACCCCATTGGGTTAGCCTGGTCTCTCAAAGCCCAAAAAACCCAAACAAATTGATGAGAAGTAGGTTCAGACTCACATAAAAAGAGTGTTTTCCATAAGACATGACCATTTTTTGTCAATTTTTAAACAAAATCTTGTTTTAAACAAAAACTTTTCAAGATTTTCTTTAGAAACAAAATCTTTTATAGTGTGCATTTGCAAATCAACATAAAGCATTGATAAGCAGAAGCTTATTAATTCAAGAAGGTCTAGATTATAAAACAAAGATAGTTTTTGATAGTACAGTAGTCTGGGACATAAGAAACCCAGAATAAGTTAGGATAAAAAGTCTTTGGTCTGGATTGGCCTGAACACAAACTATCATAATTCAAGTTAATCCCTGCTACAGGAACTCTACACATTCTCTGCTTTATTTTGGAGATAAGAGCATAAAAGTGTTTCTCACTCTCTTTGGCAATCAATACTCCCATTAAAACAGACACAGCTCTAGGAAAAATTCTGTCTTCATGAAAAATTGTTCCCATTAGGGCCATGAGATTTTTGCATGGATTGACTTCCAAGTGTAAAGTATAAACCAGCAGAAAGCCTCCAAATTTTAGGTTAGAAAATTAGCCTTTCACAATCCTCCAGTTCAGAAGCCTCCAACTGCCACAACAAAGTTTTGGAAAGGAGAAATTGCTCTCTTCCTTATATTATTTTTCCTTTCCTTCCCTCCGATATATACAATATACCGATAATAAATATTTCTGTTGCTTTTTCCCCTCTGATATGCCATAAAATTCCTAAAGAGAAAGAAGTACAGACACCTTATCACTTAAAAGAGGTTCAGGTTCCAGGAAGTTGTTGCTGTAAATTATTTTTTTTTAAAGCTCAAGTGTGTGAGAATAAGTGAGATTGGAGTAAAATGAGAGGAAACACAAAACAGCAAATCTTGCCCAAAGCCACAGAGATCTCTCTCCCACCACAGGCCCACACATTTTTTCATGCTTGGGAGGTAAAACACTGGCAAGGATTATTTTTCAACTAGGTCAAAATAAATGTTGGAAAGATGATTTGATTTACTCTGTCTCCTCAAGTCACATCACTTGTGAAAAGCTACTCCTGTCAAGCAGCCTGAAGTCAACAGTAATCTTGTTAAGAAAATACAGTGGCAGATAAAATGTTAAGACTAAATAAGGACTAAAACACAGCTGAGCATTATCTTGGTGAAATTAAGAAGGTGCTGGTAACAGTTCATGTCATTTCGTCCAGAAATATTACCTCAATATAAGTGGAAAAATCCAAGTTGAGACATGATTATGCATCCAGTGATTCTCATGTTAAATGTTTTGCTTAATTCAAGTCTTTTAGTCTCCTTAGGAATATTTCTTTTTCTTCTTACAAGCAAGATTTTCTAGCACCAAGTACCAGACAGAAACTATAAAAAATGCTCTGGCATTACACATTTCCTGAAAGCCTTTAAATAGTTTGAGAAGGGTTTCAAAGTGCACATGAGCATGCTAATTTCCATTCAGATGGTGAAAATGTGGCAGAGATGTCATTTTACTTGAACTTAAAAATTTAAAAATTTAAGTCTTTGAATAATATACATATTAGTCTATGCTCTGAATAGAAAATAAAATAACCAGAGGAAAAACTTCTCCACAGTCATGGACAACATTTCCTGGCCTTTTCACACAAATTATTGCTCTCAGCATCAGTATTCTTACACTCCTTCCCTCTGCTTCCACAGAAAGAGGTTTTCTTACCTGCACGGATTTTGGGGTTTTTTTACACTCCTCCAAAGATCTTTTCAAATATCTATTTCCTAAGACTGCATTTTGGACAAATTATTGCTATTCTTACCACTAAGAGGCTGGGGACAGAGTGGCTGGAGAGCAGCCAGGCTGAACAGGAGCCAGCAGTGTGCTCAGGTGGCCAAGAAGGCCAATGGCATCCTGGGCTGGAGCAGGAACAGCATGGTCAGCAGGACCAGGGAGGTGATTCTGCCCCTGGACTCGGCACTGGTGAGGCCACACCTTGAGTACTGTGTGCAGTTCTGGGCCCTCAGTTCAGGAGGGACACTGAGGTGCTGGAGCAGGTCCAGAGAAGAGCAATGAGGCTGGGGAAGGGACTGGAGCACAAGTGCCATGAGCAGAGGCTGAGGGAGCTGGGGGTGTTCAGCCTGGAGAAGAGGAGGCTCAGGGGAGACCTTATCACCCTCTGCAACTCCCTGACAGGAGGTTGGAGTCAGGTGGGGGTTGGTCTCTTCTCCCAGGCAACCTGCAGCAGGACAAGAGGGCACAGACTCAAGCTCTGCCAGGGGAGGGTTCGGTTGGATATTAGGAAGAGATTTTTTCCAGAGAGACTGCTCAGGCATTGGAATGTGCTGCCCAGGGAGGTGGTGGATTCACCATCCCTGGAGGTTTTCAGGCTGAGACTGGATGTGGCACTTAGTGCCATGTTCTAATAACGATGGTAGGGTTGGACTCGATGATCTTTGAGGTCTTTTCCAGCCTGGCTGATTCTATGATTATTACAGACACTGGATGAGCACTGATAGAATTCCTTGAAGACCCCGAAGTCCTGGAATCTGAATATGTTACAGTACCTGTAGTCAGGGCTGGACACAAGAAGTAGACAGGATTCCATGTGTGTCTGGCTCTAGAATTTCCCAGGCTCACAGAGTTACAGGGTGGCTGAGGCTGGAAAGCAGCTCTGGAGGTTGTCCAGTCCCATACTGGGC
The DNA here is from genome assembly GCF_000695815.1 of Acanthisitta chloris. Lineage (NCBI taxonomy): Eukaryota > Metazoa > Chordata > Aves > Passeriformes > Acanthisittidae > Acanthisitta > Acanthisitta chloris. The sequence continues at coordinate 58,994 of NW_008675916.1, forward strand.
CACCTGGATGTGGTTGCCCAGGATTGTGTCCAGATTGCTTTCGAATATTCCACAGGGTGAAGACCCTACAAACTCCCTGGGCAAACTGTGCCAATATCCAAAATCCCTTATGCTAGAGAAGAGGAACGAATTTTCCTGATTTTAAATTGCATTTCCTGCATTTCAGGTTGTGCCCATTGCCTGTGGTCCTGTCACTGGGCACCACTGGGAAGAGCCTGTCTCATAACTCTTTGAAGAACTGGGACATGTATTCAGAGATTCAACTCTTTGCCATTGAAAAATAGCCCTTGAAACTTAAATCAAGCATGGACCCACTAGTGTTTGCCCTTCAGAGGTGCAGAGGCTCCTCTCTGACTGTGCTCTCTCTGGAACTTCATCATCTACTGCAAGGATGGAGCTGAGAAGGAAAGACCAGCACTGCCCACAAGTGCTGGTAAACCAGGTTCTGCCATTTCACATGCAGCTCTCACCTGGAAAGTTAATGCACAACCTGTAAGGGCTTCAAATATAGGCTCTGCTTTTCCCGCATTTATTTCAGGCTGCAAGTTCTACATGCTCCTGGCAGCTGGATCCCCAGTGCAGAAGCCAATGGCATTTCCACAGAAAATAATCTACTTGTTACAAGCAAATTAACTTCTAAAGCCCTAGGTGTAACTCACAGAAGCTAGGACTATATAAAGTAGTTCTTGGAAGAGAGATATGAAAGCATTCCAGAGAGAAAACAAATTGCCTTTTTCTTGGCTTTGTCTTTCAGTATTCGCTGGCAATTTTCTTGAGAAGAGACAAGGTCTGGAAATAGCTCACACAACCTGCCTGAAACTGCTGCCTGAGACAGAAAAAGTAATGGCATTATTATGGGAGGTGTGAAACCCAGGAGCACCTTTATCCAATCACTGCTCAACATCATGGCTCTACAGGTACATACAAGAGGATCAAACTCCTGTAAAAGGGTGAAATGAGAGATTTTTCCAGCCTTAAAGAGGCAATTTCATTTTGAAACTCCCTTTCTCCAGACTGCCTTCTGTAGGGCAGCACAATCAGCAAAATCCTAACCTCGGAGCTTCGGTCTCATTAGTCACACAAAGCTTTGGTGATTTACAGTCAGAAAATCGTTTCAAGACATCTGAAAGGACTTTGTTATTCTGCCTACAGCTACACCTGTGCACTTCTTTGTCTCTAAGTTTCAATTAGAGATAATTTAAATAAGAGAAAATCATGTTTCCTAGTGGCAGAGCCTGTTAATGAAATGTGTTTCACATTTCCAATGGAAATGGGAATTCAGGAAACAGGCAGAGCTTGTGCCTGCATTACAAATACATTTTAGATTTGAAAGACTTTATCTCCATCTCACTAACCAGATCTGCAGCTCATCTTTAGCTGTGTGAACCATATTCGTATTGCTCCTAATTTCTGAGTTGCCACCCTGTTAACATGACAACTCAATTTCTAAGGTGCTTTAAGAAACACAAAAAACAGAGGGTTTTCTATTGTCTCTTAATGACATTTAGCTGTAAGCACAGAGGGGGAAAGCCTTATATTGTGTTACACTGGATGTCAAAAGAAGAACAAAAGAGACATAAGCAAGCAGGCTTAGTGAATTTAACAAATTTTTGCACCAAAATATTATAGCAAAATAAACAGAAAAGCAGGACAATTGATTTGCAAACTTTTCACCTAAATCATTTTATCAGAGGACTCTGGAAATACCCTCATGTGGATTAAAACCTACCCTGCTTAATACGGAGCAAAAAGCCCCTAGCTTTACTGGATAAGGGACATAAGTGCTATGAGCACAGATAAACTGTATTAGCCCTTGCATTAAATTCTTGTCCTCTAGAAAATGGGTCTTCATTCCTTGTGCATGTGGAGGATACAGTCCAAACAACCTTAGATTAAGCTTAACACATCCAATATATTTTTCGAGATTCAGGTATTTTCATATGGCTTGAATATACCTGATATAACCTTAGATAAGGCTACAGAAGGAAAAGAAATCTTAATGTTTAGGCAAGGTTCTTATACCTGTCATCAAATGACAAAGCAGAAGAACTCTGCAGTTCCACACAGGGTCCCACAAAGTGGCATGCTGTCAGATCAAGAATTCCTTACTCCTCACTCATATCACCACCTTGTCTTTCAGGATGTCTTCACGAGCCTGGCATCCTGATGTACAGCTCTAACTGAGGGCAGCCCTTGACCTGCCAGAGCTAAGCACTGGAGATAATGCACCGACATGAAAAAATAAACCAGTATATGGAAACTGCCTTGTTATTCCTAGGAAACTTTTTAAACCAATCCTATTAGTCTTTCAACATCATCAG